>NW_003314302.1:1654520-1659349 GCF_000143415.4 Selaginella moellendorffii | reverse complement strand
TTTCGCAGGTTATCGTTGAAATGCACCTTGATGGCCGCATCCAACGCTTCCTTGTAGTTGGTCGGGTTCCAGCGCATCACCTCACCGCGAGCCCAGGTTTGCAAACCTGATATAAAGGCATGGAACGCATCCATATCCCCCATGTCCGTGACAAGTATCCTCTTTGCCATGAACCCATTCACATACTCCTGGATGGTTCCAGTCTGCTTCAGCCTACTCAGCTCATCTCTCAAATGCAGAGTGGCATTTGGAGGAACGTATGTTGCACAGATCCTCCCCTTCATCATGTCCCAAGTGGCCACCGGTCCTTCGTTGGCCTCCGTTGTTCTCCACCAAGACTTGGCATTATCTGCCAAGTATGGTTTTGCACATGGGACCTTCTTCGAGCTCGGTAATCATAACACTCGGAAGTAGTCCTCCATATCGTAAAACCAATCCTCCACCACCTTATAGTCATTCACTCCCTTGAAGACCGGTAGGGGCTTTGGTTTGTACTTGGGAACTGCCTGAGGGATTGATTCTACTTCGGTTTGTTCGACCTTGTTTGGTTCTGCCTCAGTCCCTACCGAAGAGTCCGCACCTTCTACGCTGCCAGCATCTGCAGTCTTTCGCTTTTTCTTCCGCTTCTCGTCACGCTTTAGCTTGCGTACGAGAGTCTCTAGCAGGGCATTGGTCTGTGCCAATTGTCCTTCTAGAACATCCAATCGAGCCTTGGACGACCGCACCTCGCCACCGGACTCCTATTTGGAAGTTTCCTTACTGGAGTCCTCCTCATGCAAGGATTCCTCATCCATAGCCTCCCTTTCGACCGGAGGCTCCAGCTCTGGCGGAGGTTCCGTCTCCGCCTTGGTTCGTTTCCGCCCCGCCTTTGCCATCTCCCAGCAATCCACCTCTATCCTTCGCTAGAACTGAGGAAAAGGCTCCGATACCAAATTGTAAGCCACAAATTTTTCCTTTCCAATTTGCCAGTTTACCTCGTCTACCCATCCAACACTGCCTTGGCTTTTGCTAAGTTCCCTCGCCAAAGTTCCCGCTTATGGTACCAGCTCCTACTTGGTCCTACTTGGTTTCAACTACTCACTGCATGAGCAACAGAGTGTTAGCCATCCATCCACGGATTCCCAAATCACTCCCAATCCCCCTCCCCGGGTTAGACTGGACTTAAGGTTTGGCTACACTCCCCGCAAGCACAAGCAGCCAAGCACACCAAGCTTCCAGGTTCCTAACATCCCTTGGTACCACAAGACTTGATCATGGGACCCTCTAAATCCCAAGTCTTGAGTGCAACACTTGCTTCGGGACGCCGGGGCGAAACACCGTGGCCTAACGGCCCGGTATGGGTACCTCTACCCCCCCACTTCCATCCCGAAGGAAGGCCCAAGCCCCTAGGAAGGGCGAGGACCAATGAGCCGCATGGTACTCAAGTGAGGCACCACTCCACATGAGCCGGGAGCACCGCAATCGGTTTCCCTTTCGGGAGTGGGAGCTGCTCTTGAGCACTTCCTTGGATGGCCCCTCCGGCACCAACCAAGTCCATACTCACTCCCACCCAAGGCCCCTCGGTCCCAGTCTCAACCTCAAGTCGATTTGGAAGCCCCACTGGAGAGTCCCTTCAAAACTGGTTCCTAGACCTCACTATCCCTACTATACTTTTGGAACCCCTTGTAGTGGCCCCCCCCCTCTGGGAGACACACGCTTTGGGCTTTCACCCTTTGACCCGTATTAGTATTTGGACTTAATCTCTGGCTCGATCTCGGACCCGATTTCAGATCCGACTTCGGATTCAGTCTCGGACTTGATCTCGGACTCGATCTCGGACCCGATCTCGGACCCGACCTCGGACTCGACCTCGGACTCAGTCTCGGACCCGATTTTGGATCTCGGACTCCGTCTCGAACTCGGTCTCGAACTCGGACTCGAACTCGGTCCCCGAGTCGGTCTCGGACTCGATTCCGGACTCTATCTCGAACTCGGTCCTAGAGTCGGTCTTGGACTCGATCTTTGACTTGGTCCCATCCGATGAACTCTTTGTCATTTTGGTCATGCTTTCGGGGTTCCTTTAGCTTACGACACCTCGGCGAGTTGGTTCCTTACAACAAGCCCATTTTGCTACAAAACAAAGTTTTGGTACATTCACAATCCCACAAGCACCAGCTCTCTATATCCAACATCTGCATGCTAAATGGTGTCTGGCATGATTTCAGCATATTAGTGGTCTAACGCAAGGAGGAGGGTACCCCCCCAACTAGAGCAGCATGGAGCTTGGGCTTAGACCCAAGCCAAATGCAAAACAAAGAGCGACACAGCCCAACAAAAGCCAAACTAATGTCTCAGGTGGTCAGATATGCATTTTAACCATTATCCTTACTATACATTTGGAACCCCCTCCATATCCCCCCCTTGAGGAACAAACACTTTAGACTTTCACCCCAAGCCTCCTTTACTACCAGGACTTAGTCTCTGAGACAAGTGTGAAACTTACTAAATATAGAATGGTGTTAGATTGCGAATCTGGAAGTAAGAATAACATGTTCAAGACACTCTCTACATTCCATAGATATGCCTCTTAGGCAGATCTAGACACTTACCATAAAAAGCATATAGATCCAGAATGGAACCAACATATAGGGTATGATAGTGAGGATGTCTAGCAAACATAGTAAACTATATTATATAGCGATATTAAGGGACTAGTCTCAATATCGTGGGGGTTCCTAACACTAGCAAGTGCAACTTAACGAATGAGTTTCTCTAACTAGGTCAAATATGCTTGATTAATAGCATTTAGGAATTCCATCCTTATGCTCATCTGGTCAAGTGCATATGCAATGACCAGTTTCTCAACTAGCTTGAGCGGGGACCATAAAGGGAATCAACAGTACCAACCTCCTATCACATTTGTGACACTTTCGCCCCCTAGGGAACATCAACGTTCTCATCAATGCATACCCAAGTTTAGCAAACCATCAAGGAAACAACTCCAAAAGTTAATGGAAAGCACACTATGTGAAAAACACACTAACTTAAATGAGTTATGGAATTACCTCTCCTTTACATCCAAAGACATTAAGACTAAGACACTCTTCGGTCATCACCGACAAGGAAATGACTAACAAAGTTAGCCACCCTTGCTACTCTAAATATCACTTGGCTTACAAAGGAATGATACATCCCTACTTGCAAGGACATAGGGAGAGGGCTTGAGGCCCAATTGCCGCTGAGCAAGAAATCAACCCCATTAGGAAGATTTAGACAACTTTTATAAATTAGCAGATGAAGTTGTTTACACGACCATGCCCCTTTTCAAAAATGAGTCATCGAAAGAGAAGTGGGGACTTGTGATCAGTCTATAATAATTATCCCTATGGTTATGGATTGAACCTATGCATTGAAGTGCGGAAGTCAACCTGCTAAAACTAACCCATCTAACGAACTAACAAACAAGAGAAATGAAACTTATGGTTTTAAAGAATTATATTACTTTATTGATTTGCAAGATTTATTACAAGATTTATAAAAGCTATTCTTTATTATGATTCTCATACTCTATGACAAACTCACGAGCATGTATAAGGTTACTAAGAGGCTCCTAAGTTGATTCACACGTTGAGTAACCATGCCACTTAACTAAGGATCCTTTGGTACAACCACATGTTTCCAATGACATGGTAAAATGCTTTCAACTTTGTATTCAGGTTCACCATCCACAGCTTCTGGCAGTGGATGGATCTCCCCTTGACATACAACATCTATAGTGTAAGAAGCCAATAAATTGGCATGAAATACATTATGAACATTGAACATTTCTGTAGGACGATCCAAGTGATAGGATACATCACCAACTCGTTTCAAAACCTAATAGGGTCCAACATATCTTGGTAATAGTTTTTGAGATAAAGATTCCTTAATATTCAAGTTTCAGAAAGATAGCCACACTTGATCTTCCAATTGATAAGATACATCCTGACGATGCTGATCCTTATCACGTCGATACCTATCCTAAGTTCTACAATAGCTCTAGACCAATTGTGGCATAGTTGCTCCGTATAAGTCTCAATGGCTAAGACCAACACTTCGGACATTGGTTTTAGTACAATAATTTATTAAGGAATTTCACGAGCATTTCCTTGTAGCATCTCCTATGGAGACCAACCAATAGCACTGTGAAATTTATTGTTATAACAGATTTTTGCTATGTCCAAATGCTCAACTCAGTCATGTTGGTCCGCCATAACATAGTACCCTAGATAATCCTCAATTTAAGCATTCACATGTTCAATATACCCATCGGTTTGAGGATGATAAGTTATACTAAATTTCAATTTGGTACCAAATAACTAGAACAGTGTGCCCCAAAACTTCCCTGTAAATTTTGAATCTCTATTTGAGATCATCTCTTGAGGAAGACCACAAACTCATACTACTTCATAGAAAAAGAGTTTTGCTGCTTGCTTCACATTCACTATTTCTATAGTTGGAATGAAGTGTGCAATCTTCGATAACCGATCAACAACCACTATCAAAGTATCATAACCTTTAGATTTTGGCAAGCAAGTGACAAACTCAAGTATCACACTCTGAAATGGCCATGCTGGTGCTAGAATGCACTGCAACTTTCCAGCTTGCTTCTCAATTCTGTGCTTATATTACTAGCATATAGGGTAGGAATGGATATTGTCCATTACATCACCTTCCATACCAAACCAGAAAAATCCCTTTTTCAATGAAGCAAGAGTTTTTTGTTTTCCACCATGTCCCGCTACCAAAACATCATGATGTTCCTGCAAAAACAATTGTCGCAGATCCTGGATAGAAGATACAATCTTTTT
>NW_003314302.1:1589742-1652394 GCF_000143415.4 Selaginella moellendorffii | reverse complement strand
TCATGGTACTTCCCCAGCGCTTCATTTGAACATTCTCTAACTAGTCTGAACTGATTGTTGATATTGCCTGAAATTGAGCTTGATAACTCAATGCATCTGGAACAATATTGTCTTTACCAGGTTTATAGATGATTTCAGTATCAAATTTAGCAAGCTTCTCTTGCCAACAAATTTGCTTTGGCATAAGCTTTGGCTATGTAGCAAAGTAGCTAAGTGTGTTATTATCCATATAAACTTTGGTATGTCCACCCAAATAGTGTCTCCAATGTTCTAACACTGACACTAGAGCAAACATTTCTTTCTTATGCGTAAGCTATCTTCGTTAGGTTTTATTCAATTTCTTGGAATAGAACACAACAAGACAATTATATTGCCTTAGGTTAACACCAACCACTTTGTCATAATCTTTCTACAACACGATACCAATAACATAGCTAGACACATCATAATACACTTTGAAGGGTTTATCAAGATCTGGGATCTTGAGAACAAGAACCATAGTCAAGATCTCATTCAATTATGCAAAAACACACTGACAAGCTAGTGTCCAATGAAATGCTATACTACTCTTCATTAACTCAGTCAATGAAAGAGCAATTCTTGCAAAATTGCGAACAAACTTGTGATAAAATCATGCCAAACTGAGAAAGAAAGGAACATCTAAAATTGTGGTTGGGACTTCCTAGGACTTCACTACTTCCACCTTCTTTGGATCCACCTCAATTACGCCACCACCAACTATATGTCCAAAAAAGTTGACATGCAATTGTCCAAAAGCACATTTACTTTCTTTAGCATATAGTTTGTGTTCATACAACTTCTGAAATACCAGCTCTAAGTGTTTCAAATGATCCTCCAATGTTTCACTAAAAACTAGAACATCATCAATATATAGGATAACAAATGTGTCCAAATAGTATTTGAATATTCTATCCATCATCGTGTTGAATGTTGCTGGAGCATTACATAACTTAAACGGCATAACAAGGAACTCATAGGATCTGTACCGAGACTTAAGGGTTGTTTTCTCCACATCCTGATCTACCACCCATATCTGATGATACCTAGGCTGCAAATCAAGTCATGTAAAATACTTAGCCTTTAAGAGTTTGTCAAACAAGTCATCAATACGAGGCAATGGATAACTGTTTTTGACTATGATTTTGTTAAAAGCCTAATAATCAATACACATCCTCATAGTACCATCCTTTTTCATAACAAAAAAGACTAGTACTCTATAAGTTGACTTGCTTGGTCGAATATGACCTTTGTTAAGAAGCTCCTTGAATTGTTTCTTGAGATCAACTATCTCTTTGATGTTCAAACAATATAGAGCTTTTGTAGGTGGTTTAGAACCCGAAACAACCTCAATTCAATAATCAACCTCATAGCTAAGAGGTAGCCTTAGTGGCAAATCCTTCCGAAAGATATCTTGATTCCACACCAACAACTCCAATATCTCCTTTGGTACAAGATCAACCCTATCACCAATTTGCATTGAGTCACCATCAAGGTTTCAAGAAATCCCCATGGTTAGATACACTTCAGTTCAAAGACTCGACAAGGGAGAAGATGGTGTAAGGCATGCCCTTTGAGGGGATCAAAAGAGGCAAGTACTCACGAGTGATTGTGGACGCCAATGGACAGATGGTTCCAGATTCCACAATTGCAACAACATGGGCCATCAAGCTTGTGAGCAACTCCCCTCTCAAGACTGACCCCTTGGCACCTAGAGTTTCTCCATTTAGGGATCAAGAGAGATAAGTTCTTCAGTAACTCCACTCTCAAGACTGAGCCCTTGGAGCTCCCATCATCTTTCTCCTGGCTCTACTCAAGACCATGGCTTGAGATAAAAGTCTGCGACCAGTTTTCTACAAAGTACCTCCACGTGAAGACCCCCCTTGTTGTTGTTTGTTGGTTTCATGCACAATGAAACTTTTTGTCATGGCTCTTTGCTAGTTTTGTGCCTTAACAAAACTCAGCCCAAAGTTGGTTTTTCTAGTGAATAAAAGCCCTATTTAACTGAGTTACCATCACCCTCAGCTTCCATCACTTGAACCCAAAAGGTCCAACATCCCCTCACAACTACTTTTTTAGCAACTCTCGTAGTTAAGAACTTAATATCCCAATTCTTTGAGGAATGCTTTTGCAATTGAAAGGACACATCGGGACATCTTTCTGACCTCAATATGATACAATTTTGTCTAGCATCATAAATCCCTTTGACATATTTGTTGAAGAAATCCAACCAAACATTATCTAAAAATTTGGTATCTTCAACATTACCAAGTCCACTCTTTCTTTCCACTTGGATATGAACTTCAAAATCTCATTGTGAGAAAGTGAATTTAAACCTTCCAAGAAACAACTTCGAGGACTTTTGTCACTCATATTTGCAATTATAATGTGCTTCTGAGTAAACGCATTAATGTAATGTATAGGTCCCCTTGCTACTTTAACTGCCGCAGCTCTGCATGAAGTCTTATACCAATATCATCTAGCAAGTATTCTTTATGGATATGAGACTGCATCTTGGTCCAACTTCTAGTCTGCCCTTTTTCAGCGCACACCTAGCGCCATTAAGTTTTGGCATAATCGATGAGAAAGGATTATGCATACGCAACTTTCATATGATCATCTATATCTGCTGCTATAAAATAATTTTTCATATCATGGACCCAGTCTTCCAAAACCTGATAGTCTCGCATGCCTCTGAAATTTGGTGGTTTTGGAGGCTTGAACTTTGAAACCCATGCAACTGAGGGTGATTGCAAAACTTCATCGTCCTCAAAACTTGAAGAGGAGTTCAATTGCTTATGTTTAGTTAGCCTAATCTTTTTCTTCCTCTTTTTATTCTCCTTCTTCAATTTGAAAACTTCCCTTCGTAAATTCTTAATCTCAACTTCTTAAGCCATACACTACAATGTTGCAACATCTGGCTCTTCCTCTTCTAACTCAACCTCAACCTCTTCTATAGCATCTCTAGCAAAAGTTTCCTCCTATTGATTTGCTTGCCTAGAGGTTTCAGCATTATCAACACAGTTCCTTTTCACCATCTTAGCTATATACATGCCTTTATCAATAATTGAACATACATACAATGTTGTTACTGAATGGTGCAACCAAGCTAATCCTACATAGGTCACTTTGGATCCATTAAAAAAGTCTTTGCATATGCAACTTAAGTCAGAAAATCAGACAAAAGTTGGATAGGAATCACTGAAACAATTCCTTTGATACCAAATATAGTGCACCTGAATTTGGAGTTGAATTCCAACCTTATTATGCTATAAAATGAAGGTCTAATACACTTATAATCCCACAAGCACTGACTCCCCATATCCAACACTTGCATGCTAAATGGTGTTTGGCATGATTTAGGCATACTAGTGGCCTAACACAAGAAGGGGGTACCCCACCGACTAAAGCAGCGTGGAGCTTGGGCTTAGACCCAAGCCGAACATAGAACAAGGAGTGACACAGCTCAGCAAAAGCCAAACTAATGTCTCAAGTGGTCAGACATGCATTCCAACCACTACCCCTATTATTCATTTGTAACCCTCTAGAACCCCCCATGAAGAACACATGCTTTAGGCTTTCACCCCAAGCCTCCCTTAGTACCAGGAGTTAGTCTCTAGGACAAGTGTGACTAAATATGGAATGGCACTAAATCACAAATCTGGAAGCAAAAATAACACCATAGGGTTCAAAACACTCTCTACATTCCATAGATATGCCTCTTAGACAAATCTAAACACTTAATATAAATAACATATGGATCTGGAACAAAACTAACATATAGAGCATGATAGTGAGAGTGTCTGGCGGATACAATAAAATATCATATAACGATATTAAGGGGTTAGTTTCAATATCGTGAGGGTTCTCAACACTAGCAAGTGCAAGTCAACAAATGAGTTTCTTTAATCAGATCAAGTATGCTTGACTAATAGCATTTAAGAATTCTTTTCTTATGCTCATTTGGTCAAGTGTACATATGATGACCAATTTCTCAACTAGCTTAAGTGGAGACCATAAAGGGAACCAACAATACTGACCTCCTACCGTCATAGCAGTAAGGAGAGAGTGCTTGTAAGAACTAGCTGACAAGCATCTTTTGATACCCGAAGTCACATTCGTGACAAACTGGCTGGATGCTACAATTGCTCATTTGGCAAAATTTCAACCACCATGGATTGGTCCATATTAGGTACTTGGTGTGGTAGGTACGAACTTGTACCATCTTGTGGAGTGCTCAGGTCGTAAGTTGCCAAATCCAATCAATGCCACACATCTAAAGAGGTATTTTTTCCAACTCTTTTTTTTCTTCTAGGTTTGTTACATATTGTTTCATTTTGTTCTCTTTTCCATTACAACTAATGCTGGTCTTTGTTAGAAATATTTTTCATTTACGATCTTGCCCCAACTCAAGTTCAAGCATGTGCTTGCTAGTAGTCTCCCTGGAAAGCCCCATCTCGTTTGCATATTTTGGGAGGTAAATCTTTGCACAAGTTAGTGTCACTTGGTGAGGTAAAGTCTTCATTTTCCATGTAGCTAGTGTCTAAGGTGAGGATTAAGATCTATGTTAGTATGTTTTCAAATCACTTATGATGTGCTTTGCATTGCCTATGTTGATTATGTGGCCTCATTTGGTCTTGTTTGTTTGTTTTCTTGCACTATGGCTTGGGTGGGGTTCAAGCAACTAGTCCTCAGCATTACCTTCGTTGACAATAGGCTATAAATGATGGTTCATTTGGTGTTCAGGATGTCCAAGTAGTGTTGGATTCCTACTGAATGTCTGCTGAAGTGCTCAATTCTTTTAGTATTGGGATCTACCACTTATGATAGGTGATGCTTGGATTTCAACCCAACTCATGGTGATTTGCATTTCTTTTTGTGAGTAGCAATGTATGTTTGTTTTTCTTTGCATTTTTGTTTGGGAGCTTGAGACAACAGACTTCTAGATTTAATCCTCAGTTGGATATATGCTTTTGGAAAATGGATTCTTCTTCATCATTGACTTTTTTATTTGCAGTGAGTCACCAAAATGGTACAATATAAATGTATAGATGGACATGTATAGTGATATAAAGGAGAGGAGAAAGAGTAGGGTCACTACCTTTGTACCCCTTTTCAAAGCAAGAAAATGAAATAGCTTCCCAGGAGGAGAGAAGGGAGTTGCCAGCAAAGCCAACAGCACTCTACCACTGTAAGCTCAGGAAGAAAGACTCACATCGACATCTATTGATCAATTATCACTAAAAGTTCACTTTCATGCATGTGATAGCCCTGGATTTGAAGAAATTGAGAAGTAGAGCACCAGCTATGGAGAATGCCCTGGAATTCCATGCCCTACATATTAGACACCAGCTTTGACCACATGGTCAATGTCAGTCAAAAGGAGGCTCAAGGGTATATTAAGGCATGTTAGGGTAAGGGACTTAACTTACCCTAGGGCTCACAATGGAGCGGTGGCATAGTGGAGCTTTTGAGGTAGCTCGGGGGTAGTTGGGTGGTAAAGAACTTCAAGAGGTGGCGTAGCATAGTCTAGGGTAATTAGATTTCTGTTTTTTTGCGCCGGATCATAACATTGGTATTAGAGCAATTGGTTGCAATGGCTGACCAAGCTAAACGCTGGAATCCTATTGTCAATGGTGGTGCCGACGATGGTGCTAATGGAGCTGCGAAGATTTGGACAATTCAAGATGTTGTTCATGAGCTGTGAGCTCTTAATCGAAATCAGCAAGAGATGCAAAACGAGATGCATGGCATGATGGATACCATGTGTGGGCGTGTTAAGGCACTTGAGGCTAAACATGGTAGCGCTCCAAGTAAACCTTCCTTGGTAGATCGACTCTAGATTCCAACTTTTCCTGGTGATGGTAGTATGGACGAGTGTCTCGCTTGGCTAGTCAATGTGAAGAAGCTAGGGGAACTCTAGATGTAGAGGCTTTAGTGGCTATTCCAATGGTTTTGCATGATGTGGGTCTTCAATGGTGGAATTGGCTTGAGGAGTCTCATATTACAAATAAGAAACCACTAATGTCTACCATGGATGAGGTTGAGGCTACTTTGCATTTATATTTTGCCCTTCACTACGACGTGAAGAATGCTTGCACAGAACTTTGACATTTCCAACAAGGGAAAATGATGCTCAGGGACTATATTGAGAAACTTACTCACTTGATTAGCCGTGTTCTAACGAAGGATCCAGATCAGAACAAATCCTACTTCATTGATGGCCTTCATAGTGAGAGCATGCGGCAATACTTGCATCATTCTCAGCCTATCAAGAGTTTGGAGGAGCTCTTTGATGCGGCTTGTCGATTTGACAATGACAAGCACAAGTCTTGCAAACATTCGAGGAGTTTTTCTTTCGAGAATTGTCGTAATGATCGCCATGGATACAAGGATGGAAACAAGCATCACAAGTTGAAGTTGGTGGTGACTACTTCAAATGCAAAGGGGTCCATGAAGCAGAAGTTCTTTGTAAAGAATTATAGACAGGGTTGTCATCATTGCGGCGAGCTTGGACACTACAAGGCTGATTGTCCACAGCTAAAGAATAAGCAGTAAAGCAGCAAGAAAAATGGTCAATCTTCTACTAACAGTAAATTAGATACTAAAAAGTTGCAAATTTTGCAATGTGAGGATGACAGAGATGACCATTCCAGTCAGAGGAAGAGGCTTTCGATCGTTGCTCGTCAACTCAACTGTGTGTGGAACAAGATGGAGTTCGAGGATACTCATGAATCAGCTTTAATGCTGAAGGGCGTGTTCCATGGTGGTCCAATGCGGATTTTACTAGATAGTGGGAGAGATAACAACTTTGTTTTGGCAAAGTTTGTTGTGTGTGAGACACAAAATCCCTAGGCCCCAAAGTGGAGCCGGAAGGGCGCCACATGGTAGTGGCCGAAGCGAGAGCCAAACGAGCGTAACACGTTTGGACCAAAAGCTCCGACTTGAAAAGTCAAGAGCGGGAGTGGAACTCCCAACGAAGTGCTCGAGGAACGAGCACGAAGCGAGCAAAAGGCAAGGCTCCAAAAAGGGACCCAAAAGGACCAACACATGACACGTGGGAGTGTCCGAGATGGACTCGAGTTGGAGTCCAAAGTGGAGTCCGAGATGGACCCGAGTTGGAGTCCGAAGTGGAGTCCGAGATGGACTCGAGTTGGAGTCCGAAGTGGAGTCCGAGATGGACCCGAGTTGGAGTCCGAAGTGGAGTCCGAGATGGACCCGAGTTGAAGTCCGAAGTGGAGTCCGAGATGGACCCGAGATGGAGTCCGAGATGGAGTCCGAAGTGGAGTCCGAGGTGGACCCGAGATGGACCCGAGTTGGAGTCCGAAGTGGAGTCCGAGATGGACCCGAGATGGAGTCCGAGATGGAGTCCGAGATGGACCCGAGATGGAGTCCGAGATGGAGTCCGAGATGGAGTCCGAGGTGGACCCGAGATGGACCCGAAATGGAGTCCGAGATGGAGTCCGAGATGGACCCGAGATGGAGTCCGAGATGGAGTCCGAGATGGAGTCCGAGATGGAGTCCGAAGTCGAGACCGAGACCGGGACTGAGACCGAGACCGAGACCGAGACCGAGATCGGGACCGAGACCGAGACCGAGGCCGAGGCCGAGACCGAGCCCGAGCCCGAGTCCGAGTCCGAATCCGAGTCCGAGTCCGAGTCCGAGTCCGAGTCCGAGTCCGAGTCCGAGTCCGGAGCCTGAGAGGGTGAAAGCCCAAAGCGTTCGTCTTCCAGACCCTGGGGGGTTTGGTGAGCTCCAAAAGTATAGTAAGGGGGAGGACTGCAGTGGAGCCAGTTTGGCCAGGAAAGGCCAGTTTGGCCCAGGAAGGCCAGACCCAGTGTTGGGTGAGGAATTGACCACTGGGAAGTCCAAGACTAGAGTGAATACGGACCGACAAGCGGGGTAGCTTGGTGAAGTGTTCAAGAGCCGGCTCTAGTTCCCCCGGGAGATCGACTGGCCGATGCTCCCAGTCCAAGTGTGGGTGGCACTACCTACTTGGATACCAGGCGTGGCTCAACGGAACCTCGCTCTAAGCCCATGGCTAGAGCACCTAAAGGCGAAAGGCGGGGAGAGTACCCAGGTGGCTCGCGTAAGGCCACGGTGTTCCGAAATGTTGTCCCAAAGGCCTAGACTGTGGAAAGGAAGAGGAGCAGTCCTCTGGGGTAGTGACCAAGGACACAGTTGTGTGGTGAGGAAGTCCCAGAGGACCATGGGACTTAGTGGTCGGGCCTGTGGGCCTCGATCCAGTGGCAGTGTTGGCAAACACGGCCAGGGGCAGAAAGGGACTTGGTAGGAACTAACAAAGGGACTTTGGGGAAGGTGATTCCCCAGGTCGGTGGGCATCCTAAGGATGCTAAGGAGTGGATCTGAGATGACCACTCATGGAAGGTTTGCCTAGTCTTGGAGAGCCAAGACGGTGATGCAAATGGTATTGGACTACCAGTGTAGCAAAGGTGATTGGGCATGGCCTTAGCGTAACGGGCTGCTATGTCGGTGGTACCTTTGAGTGTCGGTCACGGGATCGGACACGTGGAGCACTTGGACCAAGTGCAAATGTTGAGTGGTAGGGATGCCATTCTCGGGGCTAGCAAGTCCCAAGTCCTGGATTGGACTTATAGAGGTTGCGAATGAGACTCCTCCAAGTGGTCAGAGGTGTGGTTAAGTGACTAAAGTAGACTGGAAAATTTAGTCGCTTACATTGTGGAGCATGGCCTGGTCACACATGGAGTTCCTCCATACACAATGGAAGGTGCAACTACCTTTGCTCAGCATTTCGATGCTTGTGTAAAGAAGCTAAAAGTGTTAGTTGGCAAAACCACACTTGTGGAGACTTTTTCTCTTGTGAATATCCATTATGTGGATCTCATTCTTAGGATGCTATGGTTGGTGAAGGTGGATCTGGAGATAAAGTGGAGTATTAAACATGTCTTGCTAGAATACGATGGCTTTAAAGATCTATGGTTTAGAGAGGGAGTTCAACCTCTAGTTGTTATGCTCTCCACTATATCTTTGAAGCAGGCTTGTCGTAATGGAAAAGCACTTTCGAGTTACTTGTTGTTTGTTCATGACTTGGGGGACCAAGGCACGTGCGGGGGAGAAGCAATAGTACAGGATGTACTTGATGAGTTTTCTGATGTTTTTTCATCTGAACTTCCTCATATGTTGCCTCCATTACGAAGTGTGAAGCATGGGATTATGTTGGAGCTGGGGACGCGGCCAATTTATTAGCGTCCATTTTGGTTAAGTTATGTGGAGGAGCAAAAAGTTCAATAACAGGTTAAGGAGTTATTTGAGTTTGGATTTATTTAGCCAAGTAAGTCTCCTTTGGTGCTCCAGTCTTGCTTATGAAGAAAAATAACAGTTCAATATGGATATGTATTGACTACCGTGCCTTGAACAAAAAGACAATGAAGGATAAGATGCCGATGCTATATGTGGATGATATCTTAGATAAACTTAGTGAAGCACGAGTGTTTACTAAAATTAATTTGAGGAGTGGATATCATCAAATTGCAATGGCTGATTCATCTATCTCCAAGATGGCATTCAACACAAACTTCAGACATTTTGAGTTTACAGTTATGATATTTGGTTTGACAAATGCATTAGCCACATTTACTCGGTTAATAGTGGAGGTATTTGGGCATTATCTTCATGAGTTTGTGGAGATTTTTTTGGACAATATTCTTGTTTTTAGCAAGAATATGGAAGAGCATAAGGTGCATTTACGCAAGGTTCTTTTGTTACTCTATGATAGCAAATTTTATGCGAAGAAGAGCAAATGTGAGTTTGCACAATTGGAGGTGGAATATTTAAGCCATATTGTGACATCTAAAGGTGTCAAGACAGATCTAAGGAAGGTGGTTATGGTGGAAAATTGGCCTACACCAACTATAGTGGCCAAGTTACGTAGTTTTCTTGGTATGGGCTAACTACTACTGAAGTTTCCAGCATAAGTTTGTGGAGGTGGCTATTCCTTTGAAATGGTTGTTTGCAAGAACATGCCTTTCAAGTGGAAGAAGCCACAAGAAGAGAGTTTTGTGGCGCTGAAACGATTGTTGAACAAGGCTCTAGTGCTTTGCATTGCTGATTCATCAAAACCTTACGAGGTGACATACAATGCAAGTGGTTATGTACTGGGAGGAGTTCTCATACAAGAGGAACAGCCTATTATATATGAGAGTCGAATTTTGAATCCCATAGAGCAATGCTATTCCACATATGAGTAAGAGTTACTTTCTATTATTCATGCTTTACAGACGTGGCAGCACTATCTTTATAGTGCAGTATTCATGGTGTTGACGAATCACAAACCACTTGTGTATCATTTTACACAAGAGTTGAACACTAGGCAAGCTCGTTTGATGGTCAAACTCATAGAGTTTGGGGAGTTTCCTATTGAGTATTGTCCGGGAAAATCAAATGTGGTGGCAGATGCTTTATCTCGTGTTCGTCAAGTGACGGCATTACAAACAAAGTTTTATCATCATTTGAGTAAAGTGGTCAGCAAGTTTGGCAGTTGGTTGAGCGTGCTCAAGCTCAAGATGTTGAGGTGGCCTCTTTGTGAGACCCAATGGAAGCCCCTTTCTCATTGGTGGATGGGATTTTCTACTACAATAGTTATGTATATTTGTCATAGGTGGATGTATTAATTACTCAAGTTTTATTCCACTATCATAACCGCCCAAGAGGCTGGTCATTTTGTGGGGAAGAAGACATATGAGTTGATTAGGCATAATTTTTATTGGAGGAATATGAAAGCTGATATTCTCAAGTATTGTAAATCATGCGAGCTCTGTCAGCAGGTTAAAGTGACATGGGAGAAGCCGAGGGGACTTTTGCAACCTTTACCTATTCTTCAAAACCATTGGTGTAATATTTCTATAGACTTCATCACTTGTTTGCTATGCAACAGAGGCAAAAGGAGCAAGTATGGGTCATCATAGATTGGTTGACAAAATATGTGCGGTTGTTGGCTCTTCAAAAGACTGTCACTGCCTCATAATTAGCTGCAGTTTATTTGGAGAAGGTTTTTCCTGATTTTAGTTTGCCAGAGGACATCATTAGTGATCAAGATTCAAAGTTCAAAATGGATTTTGGAAGAGCTTTGTGAAGGCTATGCAAGTGACTTTAAAACTCTCGAGAGAAGATCATCTTCAGAGAAATGGGCAAACCAAGTGTGTGAATCAGGTGGTGGAAGATATGCTATTTTTTAGTGTTGGTCAAAGGCAAGGACAATGGGATCTATATCCTTTGTTGGTGCAATTCGCTTATAACAATAATAAACACAGTGGAACCAAGTTAAGCCCTTATTTTGCCATGTTTGGAAGGCATCCCTGAATAGCAGTGGAGTTAGGATTGCATTTAAGTAAGGACATTCAAGATAAGCTTGATTCTGGGGCAACTAATTTGGCCATAGAACTTGATGAGATTCTAGTGGTGTGCAAGCAAAATTTACAGACAACTTAGGATAGAGTGGAGAAGTTTGCTAATAAGCATCAACAATTCTAGGAATATAAAGTGGGTGATTTCGTCTTTGTGTAAGTGATCTTTCCGTCAAGTGAGCGGCAGAACACCTTGGTGCCTTTATGGACAGGGAAGAGTGATAAACTTTCCCATCAATATGGTAGTCTATATGAAGTGCTAAAGCACATTAGTAAAGTGGCTTATCAGGTGCGGTTACCAGCTACAATGAAAATTCATCCAGGTGTACTATCTCGGAGTGACGGGCCCAATGCCTTCTTGATGTATACGGCTGTGGGAGATGAACCAAGAGCTTGAGCAGGATTCCCCAGAAAAGGTGTACAACTCGTCCTTGGGACGGCAGGGAAGAATTGTTAGGCACTAGCTTTGACCACATGGTCAACATCAGTCAAAGGGAGGCTCAAGGTATATTGACTTAACTTACCCTAGGGCTCATAGTGGAGTAACGGCATAGTGGAGCTTTTGAGGTAACTCAGGGGTGGTTGGGTGGTGAGGAATCTCAAGAAGTGGTATAGCATAGTCTAGAGCAACTAGATCTCTGTCTTTTTGCGTTACACCATAACACTACACCTAACCATACATGTGTCACATGTCACAATTTTGTCTAGTACATTTTGCAGCCTCAAGCAAGTGTTTGCAAGCAATATGAACTTGTCTAGAGCCACAACATTTACAAAAGCTAAATTTGAATTGCTGCAGCACATCAAAATAATTTCTTCTACCATTAATGGTAGTGTTGTAAACCCCTTTCAGATCTCTAATCCATGTGGCAACCACAATCGTGGGTTCAAATGGCAGCTGGTTTTGTACAAACGTTCGTGTGCTTCCAAATTAGTTAGGGCGATCAGGGAGGAGCTGGGCATTAAGACTGTAAAATTGCATGGCTTTTAAATTTCTTGCATGAACTTAAACATAGGCAGTTGGAAAACAAATTTAAAAGGAGAATGAACAAGATTTGGAGGAAGCACAGGCCAGCACTCAATCAACAATATAAATGCAAACATAGATGTTAACAAAAAGGTATGAAGGCAGGAAGAAAGGAAAGAGTTAAAGTAAAATAAAAGGAATAAGCCTATCTACAAAAACTTTAACTGGTTTTTAACATCAAACTTTGTAATATTTTTCAAGAACCAACAGGAACACAAAAAATGAGTAATTAGCATATTATATCCATACATCTAAAACTTTAATCTAAAGATAAGATTAGAGGACTCACTTTTGATTGAAGTATGGTGCGAAAAGAAAATCATATCTATATATTTTGTTAAAGAGTGCAAGCAACAGGGTTCCACCATGGCATTTTCTTCTTGCTCGTTTCTAACAAGGTGGATCAAAAGATATGCTCTCGGGAGTTCCTCGTCTGGCCGGACTTTAAAACATATCTTCATATAAAACTCCATGCTTCTTTCCTCGGCGACAACCTCCCATGGAGCTCAACTATGATCCCATCTTCCCCGACTGCCCAGTCGTTGATCACTGCCTCTCAATCTGGTCCCGGCAAGCAGCCTTCCACAGCAAGCCGGCTTTCGTGTGGATCGACGAGTCCAGCGAAGAGGAAGAGCCGGCTGTCTTGACATACGGTCTTCTGGATTCTCTCGCTGCCGCTACCTCAAGCTGGCTGATCCATGTCGAGGGTCTTAAGCGTGGCGACCGTGTAGTCTTGCTCTATCCACCAGGCCTCGATTTCATCTCTGTTATCTTCGGCTGCCAGCGAGCGGGGATCGCTGTAATCCCACTCGTGCCACCGTCGGCTTCTTCTAACAAAACCAAGAGCGGTAAGGATATCATGGAAGTCATTCTAGAGGCCTCACCAGTGGCATTTATTTCTCCGAAATCGTTGAGCGCGCAACTTGATGGATCGTCCGCAAAAGCCATCGCCGCGTACTTCAACCTGCGCTGGATAGCACTGGAGCCAGACAAGATCCACAGTGTCAGTTTGGAGTCAGTCGACGATGATTCTTACGTGAGGCTTTCCAGAGCGGAGGATTTGTTCCTGATCCAGTATACTTCCGGATCGACTGGCGCTCCAAAACCGGTGATGATCTCCGCTGGAGCGGCAGCGCACAACGCTCGAGCGGCTAGAAGAGCTTACGACCTCCAGCCGTCCAGCATCATCGTCTCGTGGCTTCCACTGTATCACGACTGTGGCCTCATGTTCATCCTTCTCACCATCACCTGCGGGGCAACAAGCTTCCTTAGCTCGCCATTTTCCTTCTCTAAAAGGCCATGGCTATGGCTGGAGATGCTCTCCAAATTCAAAGCTACCTGTACCGTGGTGCCCGCATTTGCTCTCCCTCTGGTAGAATCCAAACTCGTCCAGGATAACTCATTTCCAGATCCCAAAGCTCGGCATTTGCAACTGGATTTGTCACACCTCGAGAGCTTGATTCTCGTCAACGAGCCCATCCTGGCAGCAAGCGTGAATAGTTTCCTCAAGAGCTTCTCTAGATTCGGACTGAGAAAGGATTCCATAGCACCTTCTTACGGGCTGGCCGAGAACTCCACGTTTGTGTGCACGGCATGGAAGAAATCCGGTGACTTTCCAGTGTACCAAGACCTTCTTCCCAGCGGAAAGATCTCAAGCGCGCACGATGATCTGCAAGAGATGAATCTCAGAGTCGTGGATCCAGGGACAAGCAAAGAAGTACCTGATGGAGAGGAAGGCGAGGTGTGGATTTCCTCTCCAAGCATGGGAAGCGGCTATGTGAACGATCCAGCATTGTCATCGCAGACATTCCAGGCCAAAATCCATGGATCCAGGGCTTTCTTCCTTCGCACCGGCGACACTGGAGTCATCTCCCATGGATTCTTGTTCATCACTGGAAGAATCAAAGATCAGCTGCTGCTGGACGGAGGGAGGAGAAAGATCCATCCACAGTACCTGGAATCCACCGCATTCTCATTCTCTCCACTCCTCCGGCCTGGTTGCGCGGTCATATTCCAAGCCCGAGGTGAGAACATCGTCTTGATCGCCGAGACCGCCAGTGGATCGATCGCCACTCCAGACGCGCAGGCGATCGCGTCGAGGATCTTCGTCGAGATTCTCAGCAAGCACGAAGCCCCGGTCTGGACGATCGTGCTCGTTTCGCCGCGATCCATTCCCAAGACGACATCCGGCAAGCTGAGAAGATCCGAGGCGCGGCGGATGTACCTGAGTGGAGAGCTGCGATGGATCAAGCGCGTCTCCTTTCGGGAGCTCCTGTCGCTGGAAGAGAGCTTCCCGCCCATCGAGCTTCGTTCCTCTCTCTGAAATTAGGGTTCTTCCAGAATAATACTAGAAGACGAGCCCTAAATCGCGCAGCCATAGCTAGGGTTTCTAGCAACGCTCTTCAATGATCACGTTGCAGCGCTTTCCCGTGGCTTTGCTGATCCGTTGGGAGCGAAGAGCGATCGATCGGGAGCATTTTGAGAAGGATTTTCTGTCTAGAATCTCCTTTCAAGCTTGCTCTTGACATTTTGCCGATTTGTGGGCCGATTCCAAAGGAGGACTCGGCGATTTCCTGCTAGTGCCTCTCATTTCACCCGGCCGAGATGGAATCCTAGGCAATCCAATGTCTGCGAGCGGCGAATCCATTTTTCTCTTCTCTGTTCCTCGCTCTGGTAGGATTGCCGATAGAACAATCGTGTGAAATGATGTTTGATTTTGTTTCCCTATTGGCCTGAATCGCCAGCGTGATGGCTTGAGAAACATGGTGCCTGATCACACAAAGAGACCAGAAGAAAAAATGATTTTGATTCCTCAAAGTTCTTGCTCTCGCCCAAACAGAAAAATCTTTCGCAGCTCTGTCGATTCTTTCACACAAAAAACTTTCCAGATGGTTTGCTATTATCTGAAATCACAAAGAGCTATGAGATAACCAAAAAGAAGAAACTTCGAAACCAAAGAGATTTGGAGAACAGTGACAAATTAAAACAAAGGATGGAAGCAAAGCATCCAAGAACTTGGAGATTTGGAAGAACAGAAATCAAAACAAAGGATGGAGGCAAGCAAATCATCCACGATTTGGAAGAACAATGAAAAAAAGGAACCAAAAACGCAAGCAAAGAGAAAGAACACGAAAAAGCTTACCTTTGGAAGGATCCGTGGTAGCAGTAGCAGCAGCAGAACCAGCCGAAGGAACCAAGTTGAGCTCCTCAAATATGGCATCGATCCGCGTAGACAACGGTTCAATCTTTCTGCCCTGCTGCTTGCTCGCCTCTTGCATCACTCGCTCGCTCACTGCCCCCAGCTTCTCCCTCAGCTTCCTGTTATCCTCCCTCAGATTTTCCATCCTCTCCTCGTGCTCGCTGTCGAAAGCGTTCCTCTCGTTCTTCAAGCTCACCAGCTTGCTCGAGAAAACAATGCACATCAGCGCGATCACAGTGCTCGTCATCTCCACCTTCTTCTGCTTCAATTCCCGGACGAAGACCTGGAATGGAGTGGGACGCCGCAAAGCCTGCTCGACCTTTCCCTCCATCTCCAAGAAAGATATTTGCTTCTCTTTCTAGCTTTCCAAAAGAGAATTTTTTTCCCTCTTTTTCCTCCTGCCTGATCGATCGGCCTCGGCCTCTTTCTTCACGAATTCTTCCTCTATCTCCTAAAATACCTGGAATGTGAACGATCTCAGTAGTCGTCTTCTTCGTCCTTGCCGCGCTTCCTGTACGCCCGCTCGATTTGCTTCGCCATGACGAGGCCGACGTTGACGATCCCCTGAACGTTCGGGATGTTGTAATTCTGCGCGAGATAGATCCCAAACAGCGTCCCCAGAGTGAAAGAGAAGCCGCTCCGGATCAAGCCCATGCCCTAGCTCCCCATCGCCGCCCTAAAACTCGCCAAGGGAAAAAACAAGTAAGCACCAAACAAAAGCCAGCCGTTGGTTTTAGGGCTCTTAAACAAAGGTCCATCAAACGGCTGGCGTGTTGGCAGATTCCATCGAATCATTTTTCCATATATACAATCTCATTCTTGGCATCTCTTCCTTTTTGCTTGCTTGGTGGTGGAATGCCACAAGAAGAAATCTTCCACCAGGAATTCCACTTATTGGGCATTTGCATTTGCTGGGAACTCACTCTTACAAATCCCTGTCCAAGCTCTCTGAAAGATTTGGTCCCATCATGAGCATCAAACTTGGTGTTGTCCTCTCCAGATGCAGCAAAAGCTTTTATCTCCACTTATGACACCAATTTTGCAAAGATCGCAGTTGCCAAGCATGTTTTCTTATGGTTCCAAGGATTTGGCGTGGGCTTCATATGGTCCACACTGGAGAATGACGAGAAAGGTAGGAACCTTGGAGTTCTTTTCTACAAAGAGAGTGGAAGAATCAAGAATTCTTAGAGCTTTCCAAAGTTCCATGGCTTTCAACGAGAGATTTGAGGACTCACTGTTTGTGGAGCTGGTGAAAGAGGTAGTAGATTTTATGGGAGTCTTCGTCTTGGGCGCCTGTCCGGAGAAATCCCGTCCTTCCAGAGCTTGTCGCGGCTGGAAGTTCTTCGCTTGCCTGGTAACT
The DNA here is from genome assembly GCF_000143415.4 of Selaginella moellendorffii. Taxonomy (NCBI): domain Eukaryota; kingdom Viridiplantae; phylum Streptophyta; class Lycopodiopsida; order Selaginellales; family Selaginellaceae; genus Selaginella; species Selaginella moellendorffii. Next base: position 1,635,406 of record NW_003314302.1, on the reverse strand, counting down.
CCGCCGCCGTGGATCGTGACCGGCTTTCCGGAGCTCCAGGAGCTCAACCTCGCAGAGAACGATCTGGTCCATGAAGGCGCTCCAGAGGCTCTACCTCCACTACAACAATCTCCAGGGAGCTCTTCCGCCAACCTTGGGAGGATGCTTCAACCTCTGCACCATCGACTTGAGCAGCAACAACTTCTCCGGCGCCATCCCTGACGAGATCTTCGAGCTGGAGCTGGAAAGCTTGGCTCTCGCCATGAACAAGGCCTCTCTCGTCGTCAAACTCTTCCGAGCTTGGATTTTTTTCGTATTCTTAAATACAGATTGAAATATAATTCTATGTAAGCTTTGTGAATATTCTATTTATCAAACTCTCTGGAAACATTGGGATCCAACTCAGCAAGCTTGTATTTCTGGCAGGTCTGCCAGAAATCCCTCAATATCAAGAAACACATCGTTGAATTCTTGAGGTTGCCCCCAGCAATTGGTTTGCACATCTCCACCTTGAACCCCACCAACAAACTCCTGACTAACTTGATCAGCAAACACTCCATCGCCAAGCTCGCTAGTTTGAGCAAACACTTCTTGCACACAATCACCAACAGGCCCTTGACCTAAGGCTGGTAGAAGCTCCCAACAACTGATTTGATCAAAAGTTTCATGTGAGAAAGGTTGAGCACAATCACCAACTTGCTCCCAACAAATAGTTTGATCAAAACCCTCCTCTCCTGGACCCGATGATTCGCCTATAAATTCTTCTTGGACGACTGGAGTGACCTTGTCACACGCACCCCCTCCCTCATGGCTCCTTAAAGCTTTGGATTTTCTCTTATTTCCACCCGTGGGCGATAGCGATACGTCCCTTACCTTGCCACCTTGTGTCCATTTTCCCTTGCACGACCTACAAATGTAACGCGGCTGGTCGCGCTTGCCAGTACTCTTCTCGTTGTTGTAGTAATCGAACCACGTGTTGTAAGATTGGCACCTTGGGCACTGGTACACGTTGTCCGGAAGGTCGTGGTGCTCCCACACGCCATACAAGTTTTGATCCCTCACCTCCTCGGCCGTGAGCTTGCAAGCCCTCTCGCTTCTCAGTCGACGCTTCTTTGTCAGCACCGTGATACCATCGTCTTCTCTACTTCTCTTGCTTGCTCTCGCCATAGCTCGTACGACCCTAAAGGACTTGACCTTATTTATATATATATATGCACTAAAGTAAAGGCTGGGTTAGCTTAAACAGCGTAGATTCCCACTAATCCTGTGCGGTTTAAGGTAATGTATGGCAAATGGTTTGGCTGTAAATACAATCAAGGCGCTAAAGGTTGATGATAGAAAACTGGTGAAGCTCAAGATCTATCTATAGGCATTTCCATAGGTTTCTGTGAGCTCCTTCGTCGTCGGCTTACTGGTGGACAGGAAACTATTTTGAGAAAGAGGAGAAAGAAAAAGTATATATTTTTTCTTATCTTTGCGGCTTTTCATATATTTGACATATAGATTGAAATATAATACTATGTAGGCTTCTATTCATCAAACAAATCTGGAAACCCTGGGATCCAACTATAAATTCTTGACACAAAAATTTCCATGAATCAGCAAGCCTGTATTTCTGGCAGGTCTGCCAGAAATCCCTCAATATCAAGAAACACATCGTTGAATTCTTGAGGTTGCCCCCAGCAGTTGGTTTGCACATCTCCACCTTGAACCCCACCAACAAACTCCTGACTAACTTGATCAGCAAACACTCCATCGCCAAGCTCGCTAGTTTGAGCAAACACTTCTTGCACACAATCACCAACAGGCCCTTGACCTAAGGCTGGTCAAACAAATCTGGAAACCCTGGGATCCAACTATAAATTCTTTTGACAAAAATTTCCATGAATCAGCAAGCCTGTATTTCTGGCAGGTCTGCCAGAAATCCCTCAATATCAAGAAACACATCGTTGAATTCTTGAGGTTGTCCCCAGCAATTGGTTTGCACATCTCCACCTTGAACCCCACCAACAAACTCCTGACTAACTTGATCAGCAAACACTCCATCGCCAAGCTCGCTAGCTTGAGCAAACACTTCTTGCACACAGTCACCAACAGGTCCTTGACCCAAGGCTGGCAGAAGCTCCCAACAACTGTTTTGATCAAAAGCCTCGTGAGATAAAGGTTGGGCACAATCACCCAGACCATGACCTTGCTCCCAATAAGTAGTTTGATCAAAACCCGCAACACAATCACCCATAACTTGAGATGATTCGCCTACAAATTCTTCCTGGACGACTGGAGTGATCTTGTCTCCCCCATGGCTCTTTAAAGTTCTCTTATTTCCACCAGTGGGCGATAGCGATACGTCCCTTACCTTGCCACCTTGTGTCCATTTTCCCTTGCACGACCTACAAGCGTAGCGCGGCTGGTCGCGCTTGCCAGTACTCTTCTCGTTGTTGTAGTAATCGAACCGCGTGTTGTAAGATTGGCACCTTGGGCACTGGTACACGTTGTCCGGAAGGTCGTGGTGCTCCCACACGCCGTACAAGTTTTGATCCCTCACCTCTTGGGCCGTGAGCTTGCAAGCCCTCTCGCTTCTCAGTCGACGCTTCTTTTTCAGCACCATGATACCATCGTCTTCTCTACTTCTCTTGCTTGCTCTCGCCATAGCTCGTATGACCCTAAAGGACTGGATCTTATTTATATGTGCACTAAAGTAAAGGCTGGGTTAGCTTAAACAACGTAGATTCCCACTAATCCTGTGCGGTTTAAGGTAGTCCAGAGCGCGATCAAGGCATGCGGCATCCACATCGCAGAGGGCAAGAAGGAAAGAGTCTGTCGAGAAGCCAGGTATGCATAGCGTACTGGATGACGCGACTGAGAAGAAACGCGTGATCAAGTTTGAGTCGGTGAAAATCCGAGCGGTTTTGATTCGCATGTGTGCCGAGCCCGTGCCGAGTGTGCACGCTCGCGGAGTGTTCGACAGGGCACTGGATTTTTCGACTGTGTCATGGAACAGTTTGATGCTTGGTTCTCGAGTCGAGCTGTTTCCATTCATGGAACGATCCGGGGTTTTCTCACCTTTGTGGCTGCGTTGAAAGCTTGCGCTAGTTTGGATAGGCAAACTTGTCAAACTCCGTGCTTTAGAAGATGGCATGGCTATAGCTTTGGAACTCTTCTTTCGGACGGAGCTGAAAGGAGTCACGAGTGCTCATATGGTGACTTGTGAGACAAACTCTTATTCCTGGTCTCCAGGAAATGATCGAAGACTCGTCTGCCGGAGCCAAACAGAGAAGAACTTGACGAGGTAAGAAACACTTCTTAGTTTTCTCCTCTTCAGAAATGGATTTCCCTTCTTGTCACAGATCTACAGAGATTGTGATACTAGGGTTCTCAAGGCGGCTTCTCACGGAGGAGGCAACCACTGTCGCTTCAATTTTAGATATTCTATGTTTAAAGTTCCGATTGCAATCTACTTGCCAACATTTATGAGGAGCTCAGAGGAATTTCGGGAGGTAGAACTCAAGCAAAGACACAGCGATCTGAGAGGAATTTTGGCAAGCGAAGACTGAGCGGTTAGGAGAGTATGTGTAGCGAATTTGCCAAAAAAACTAAACTACTCTTTTTTCAAGGAGATCAAACTTTCCAAAAGCACATAATCACGACCTTTAGTGCTCTTGTAATGTAACAAAAGGGAAGATTGGTGCAATGGTATTGCCAGTGGTCACTATCCGGGTCTCTTGTGGGTGCAAGAAAAACATGGAAACTTGACAACAAAGCTAGTCACTAAAATGCTAGTTATGCTATTACAATCGTTTCTACTTGTCAATAATACATGTTTTTGGAGGGTCTTGCTGGAGGCATGAGACCACTGGGACAACTGAAGAAGAGAATGAGAGAACAAGGAGCAAGAACATTGAAAATAAACTCATCACCCTAGAACGTAATTAACGGCATCCAGACTTGGAATGTGTGACTTCTACCAGTAGTACAACATACTTTTGCCCTGTCCCTACCAACACCACGATAGGGGAGCAACACTCTCATGTTTTCTAGGTCATTTGGGAGAATATGGATCTAGAGAGCATATACTTAGAATATATCCAAGTTAGCATAAACAAATTAAGCAATATTTTGGTTTGTGGTTTGAGTATATTCTAACATAACATAATCAGCTATGTTTATAATCCTTATTTTACTTTTGGATAAAGTTCAAAATTGGAGAACTAGAATGGATCACCAAAGATTTCTTACAGTTAGAAGGAAGTAGAGTAACTCCAGTCCTTGCCCTCAGGCTGACCAGGTAGAAGATTTGATGTGCCTGGCAAATGCTGGCAGTGTGCTCCAGCAATCCATCTAGCATGGTGGTGCTTGAGGATAGGCGGCAGAAATGCCTGACGACAAGGGTGTTCTAGTCAGTCCTACAAACCAGTCATGGAAAATCCTTGGGTGAGAAATTTGGTCCTCCCTCGCATCAAATGCCCATGTTCAGCAAAAACTCCTAATTTGTAAATATACTGTGTTGCATGCAGCAATATTTGATTTTCTTAATAATAGTATTATTCCTGGTTTGCATAGTGATAGTGAATAGACTTAGAATATTCTTGGATACTCTGGGATATTCTACTCTCTAGTGGTTGTTATTCATTTAAATTAATCATGTATTTATAATTTATAAACATTCCTAAACACTTTTTAGCATATTCTAGTTTATTCTGAAAGTTGATATTTAATCTTGTGTTTATAAATTATAAACATGTTATAATCATAACCTTCCAATTGATCAATATAATTTATAAGTAATAAGCACTATTATTAAGCAAACCAAGCTTTCCTGCATGCAATGCACAACAAAGTTTTGGTTTGCTTAAGCAAACCTATAGGGGGACTGGGATGGTAGTGGATATACCTAGAATATGTTTGGATATTTTAGGATATTCTACCATCTAACGGTTGTTATTCATTTAGATTAATCTTGTACTTATAATTTATAAACATATTTATAATTTATAAACTTTCTTAAACCTTTTCTAGTATATTCTTTTTTATTCTACCATCTAATGGTTGATATGCAATAAAATTAATCTTGTATATATAAATTACAAACATGCTTATAATTATAAACTTTATTTGATCAATTGGATTAATAAGTAATAATATTAAGCAAACCAAGTGTTGCTACATGCAACGCATAGAAACTTTTTAATCTAGTTGATCAAATGGAATTTTATAATTTATTTATATATCAACCATTAAATAGTAGAATAAATTAGAATATACTAGGAACTGCTTAGGAAAATTTATAATTTATAGAAGTGTTTATAAATTATAAATTCAAGATTAAATATAAATTAATAACAACTGTTAAATGGTAGAATATCCCAGAAAATTCAAGTATATTCTAGATATATTCATTACCCCTACAAGTTTACTTAAGAAAACCAGAAATTCTGAAAAATTGGCAACTATATATAAGGGCTTAAATAAAGGTGGCATACAAATTCAAATTTCATATATATTCTTTTTTTAACCTTAAGTATACCAACCCCGTTTGGAGTGAATGCTGACTCGAACTGAGCACTCTGGATGCGTGATTGCTTGGTCCATCAGGATGCAGTCGAAACGGGGTTGACATTTTAAAGACAGTTATCCCATAAATCATTAAATGCGTAAATGAATGTATTCTGTCAATTAACATTGTGAAGCATAATCGTATTTTCAACATAAGTTTGAGGGGTTCTTTGATGATTCTCAAAACGATTAATAAGTGCTATATGAGCTTCAGTAAGAAGTTGGATATTTATTTTTGACCTCTATAACAGATAGCAAAATAGTGCTCTTCTTGAATATTGAGGAGATACAGTAGTACTACTAGTAGAATTAGTAAATGAATACTTTTTTTTAATGTTTTCCACACAATTATATTCTGATAAACATATGTAAAAAAAAGACTTGAATTAAAAATGCTATAAATCTAGTAATTTGATAGATTTTAATTTTTAAATATAAATAAAAATAAATCAAAATATCTAACTTTAAATTTGATGATAAAAGTTTGGAAAGTTGAATTTGTTTCTTATTTTTGGTTTGGTTAAGCAAACCTATAGGGGATGGTAGTGAATATACTTAGAATATACTTTGATATTCCAGGATATTCTAGGATATTCTACCATCATTTAGATTAATCTTGTATTTAACATATTAATAATTTATAAACTTTCTTAAACCCTTTCTATTATATCCTTTTTTATTCTATCATCTAATGCAATAAGATTAATCTTTTTTTTATAAATTACAAACATGCTTATAATTATAAGCTTTATTTGATGAATTGGATTAATAAGTAAGAATAACACTACTATTAAGCAAACCAAGTGTTGACGCATAGCAATTTATTTATTTATTTATGTAAAAACTGTATTTATATACTTGTTGCCAACTTGCAAAATAGTCTACAATAGTATAGATAATAATAAAAAATATAATATATCTACAATGGTGAGGGGCATGTTCGGTTGCCATGCTTCTGGGAAATTTTTATTGATGTTTGCATGGGCAATGAGAGTTGTGCACAACAGCAAGGCTGGAAGAAGCACATTGCATATATATATAAATCAATCTGTGTGCGCGCATGCAAAGTTTGCATCCGTATTTTTACTTGGTAAGCTAAAGCGAGTAAGATTGAGGTGGAGGCCATATTGCATCTGTCACTAGTTTGATAGTGTTGCAAATGACTTTGCCCAAGTAAACGAGAGCCAGATCACATGCTCCCCTTTTTTTCACTCTGGAGCAATCTTTACACTTAAAACCATGGTCACATGTAAACAGACCAAGATACCTATATAGTGGCGATTAGGAGATCGAGATCCAAAGAAAGAAGCATAGAAGGTTTCAATCTCTTTGCCTTGGTAATCACGCGTTATCACGAGTTGAGGTTCTTACTGCCACAACACACGAAAACTCGAAATGTCTCGTGAGCTCTAAACGTAAAGATTAGATTAATTACTAAGAAATTATTTGACCATATATTCTCCTCATATGTTCTACGTTTGTAAATCCTAGACTTGTCACGGGGTTCGCCTGAAGAGAAGCGGTGCTCTCGGGAAAGAAAACAGTGAAGCTGGCGGACAGACGCGATACGGGGGACAAGAGTCACTGTGAAAATCTGTGAACAAAAGATTAAAAATCCCCTGCCGCTTCAATAAGGTTGAAAAAGAGACAAACCCCTTGAATCTCGAGTTTTTAGGTGCGTACTGCGAAGAGAATCTCGCTGCTTTCTCGACGATTGTTAGTAGATTCTGTCAGTGTTTCTTTTGTCCAGACGCTTTGTCCGGAATGATCAGAGGTTTTAAAATCTCTCTCTCTCTTCTATCCTTTTCGTTCTCTAATCGATCTTACTTCCAAGCTTGCAAGTTTGTCCTCGATCTGCTCTAAAAGATTCCAAGTGTTTCTCTTATTTGCTTGAACCATACCTCGAGAGCTGCGTAAAATCCAGGCAGAACTTTCCACTCACGCGGCAAAGGCTTCCGAGCTCGAAGGAGTTGTGGAGAGCTCTCGTCAAATGCATGTGACACTTCAAGGGAGCGTCGAAGCTGCCGAGAGCAAATCGGCGCATTACGAAGAGCTCGCCAACGTCTCCAACAAGAAGGTTGCGGAGCTGGGGGAGGAGATGTCGAGTTTACATTCGAAACTGGCATCTCTAGAGAAGGTTCTGGCAAGCCAGGAAGAAACTCTGAAGGCGGCTGTTGACACCGAGGCGGAGCTACGTCAACAGCTCAAGCTCGCAGAAGAAACTTCAGCAATGCACGAGGCAACAGCAGGCGAACGAGAAAAGGTGGCCTCGGAAAGAGAGAAGGAGCTCTCGCTGTGAACTCCAAGCTGACAGCTTTGAAAGAGACCTTGGCTGGCCAAGAGGAGACTCTCAAGTCGGCTTTCCAAGCCGAGGCAGAACTGCGAGGCAAGCTTTCGAGCGCAGAAGAAGCTACCGTAAAGCATCAGGCTGACGCAGGGGAGAGCCAGAGAGCCGCAGCGGAGAAGATCGCCGCTCTCGAGAGTACCATCGAGAAGCTGGCGGAGAAGCTGGCTAATAGGGAGGAAGTGCTCGAGGCCACCAAACAAGAGGCTGCGATATCCAAAGACGCTGAAAGTAAGAAGGTGCAAGAGCTCGAGAAGGAAGCCGAGGCTATGGCATCACACTTTCAAGCAGAGCTCGCGAAGGTCCAAGGTGTGGCGAGCTCTCTGGAGGAAAAACTGGACGAAGCAGCTCGACTCATTTCTGAGCAGGAGAAGACGATCTCGCGAATGCAGGAGAGCGAGGCCCAGCAGCGAGATGGCTACGCATCGGAGACCAAGTCGCTCCTCGCCAAGCTAAGCGCGATGAGCGAAGAGTTTTCCAAGGAAAAGCAGCTGCTGGATAATGAGGTAACTCTTGCCTGGGCTTCTTCTTTCCTTCTAATACTTTGTGATGAACGCCAGATATCTTGTATCAAAGGCGAGAGAGAGGATCTTCGTAAGAAGCTGAGTGAGATCCACGTAAATGGAGCGTTTGCCAAGAAGTTGGAGACTCGTCCGGCGGAGCCAGCCGTTGAAGAAGTCGAGGTAAGGAACCACACTTCTACAATTTTCTCTCCTTCCTCGCTTGCTGCTAAGACATGGATTTTCATCTTCGTCACAGATGAGAAGTATCTCCAGAGATTTTGATACCGGAGCTCTCAAGGCAGCGCCGAGGAGGAGGAAAGGAGCGGCTCTTTCCGCGGGAGGAGACAAGCAGTGGCAAGGACAAAGTGGTGAGAAAGCAGGGCAAGGCTTCCTCCGGGTTCCTGGGAGCAACCATTGTCGCGGTTTCTGTGAGCTCCTTCGTCGGCTTACTGGTGGACAGGAAACTATTTTGAGAGAGAGAAAGAAAAAGTATATATTTTGGCTTATCTTTGCGGCTTTTCATACTCTAAATTATTTGACATACAGATCGAAATATAATTCTATGTAGGCTTCTACTCATCAAACAAATGAAAACTCTCTGGAAACCCTGGGATCCAACTATAAATTTTCTTTTGACAAAAATTTCCATGAATCAGCAAGCCTGTATTTCTGGCAGGTCTGCCAGAAATCCCTCAATATCAAGAAACACATCGTTGAATTCTTGAGGTTGCCCCCAGCAATTGGTTTGCACATCTCCACCTTGAACCCCACCAACAAACTCCTGACTAACTTGATCAGCAAACACTCCATCGCCAAGCTCGCTAGCTTGAGCAAACACTTCTTGCACACAGTCACCAACAGGTCCTTGACCCAAGGCTGGCAGAAGCTCCCAACAACTGTTTTGATCAAAAGCCTCGTGAGATAAAGGTTGGGCACAATCACCCAGACCATGACCTTGCTCCCAATAAGTAGTTTGATCAAAACCCGCAACACAATCACCCATAACTTGAGATGATTCGCCTACAAATTCTTCCTGGACGACTGGAGTGATCTTGTCTCTTCCATGGCTCTTTAAAGTTCTCTTATTTCCACCAGTGGGCGATAGCGATACGTCCCTTACCTTGCCACCTTGTGTCCATTTTCCCTTGCACGACCTACAAGCGTAGCGCGGCTGGTCGCGCTTGCCAGTACTCTTCTCGTTGTTGTAGTAATCGAACCGCGTGTTGTAAGATTGGCACCTTGGGCACTGGTACACGTTGTCCGGCAGGTCGTGGTGCTCCCACACGCCGTACAAGTTTTGATCCCTCACCTCTTGGGCCGTGAGCTTGCAAGCCCTCTCGCTTCTCAGTCGACGCTTCTTTGTCAGCACCATGATACCATCGTCTTCTCTACTTCTCTTGCTTGCTCTCGCCATAGCTCGTATGACCCTAAAGGACTTGATCTTATTTATATGTGCACTAAAGTAAAGGCTGGGTTAGCTTAAACAGCGTAGATTCCCACTAATCCTGTACGGTTTAAGGTAAGAATATCGGTCCGGAGCGCTGAAAGATGGAAGGAGCGATCAAGGTATGCAGCATCCACATTGCAGAGGGCAAGAAGGAAAGAGTCTGTCGATAAGCCATCATAAAACGGCTGTATTCCAGGACGTACTTACCGGAGGACCTGACTCAGCGGCCATTAGCACAGAGTGGGCACTCTCGGAGCTCATAAAATTCCATCCTGCATGGCCAAAGCACAAGATGAGATCGATCTAATATTTGGCGGTAGAGAAGTAAACGAAGATAAACTAAAATACCTCAAAGCCGCGGTCAAGGAGACATTCCACTTGCATCCGCCGGCTTCTCTAATGGCTCCCCACGAATCACTCCAAGACTGCGAGGTAAACGGCTTCACCATCCCTGCGAAAACAAGAGTGCTGATTAACATCCGGTCGATCGCTCGAGATCCAAGGTGGTGGGGTGAGTCTGCAGGGATTTTTAATCCTGAGAGGTATGGGAAGCACTTTGAGCTTCTATGGATCCGGGAAAAGAATGTGTCCCGTGATGAACTTGGGACGGACAACGGTGGAAATCACTCTGGCTAGGCATTTAACAAGGCTATGTGATTTTTCTTCGAGCGCGAAACAAATGAATGCCAGCCGTTGGTTGGCAAAGGTCCATCGAACGGCTGCTTTTTTATTCATCGAACTTTCCATGTGGCTTGTCACAATAATTTTTCCACCCATAATTGACACTGAGGTAGTAATGCTCTTCAGTAAAGCATGGATATGATCACTGCAATCATCTTTTTTGGTATCTCTTCATTTTTGCTCACAAAGAAGAAATCTCCCACCAGGACCAAATGGACTTCCACTTATTGGGCATTTGCATTTGCTGAGAACTCACTCTTACAAATCCCTGTCCAAACTCTCTGAAAGATTTGGTCCCATCATGAGTATCAAACTTGGTGTAGTCCCAACCATTGTGGTGTCCTCCCCAGATGCAGCAAAAGCTTTTCTCTCCATTTATGACATCCATTTTCCATCAAGGCCAAAGATCTCAGTTGCCAAGCATGTTTTCTATGTTTCATATGGCAACGAGAGATTTGAGGACTCACTGTTTGTGGAGCTGGTGCGAGAGGCAGTGGATTTTATGGGAGCTTTCGTCTTGGGCCCTTCTTGGGCTGGCTGGATTACCAAAACGCAGTTGGAGCCATGAAAGCAGCACACAAGAAACTGGACAAGGTGCTGCAAAGGATCACTGATGAACACAAGTCAAAACTAAAGCCGGTGAGAAAAGGAGATGGCAAACCTCTCGACAAAGTTGACAATCAAGCTCCAGATCTGATCGACGTGATGCTGTCACTGGATGACTTTGATAACGATTGTCTGAAAGGTATGATCACGGTAAGTTTTCAATAGTTTTGGAAGCTAATGATCCATTTTAAAACGGGTGTGCCAGGACGTACTTGCCGGAGGAACTGACACGGCGGCCATCGCCATGGAGTGGGCACTCTCGGAGCTAATAAGAAATCAACCCTGCATGGCCAAAGCACAAGATGAGATCGATCTAATCGTTGGCGGCGGTAGAGACGTAAACGAAGACGATCTTTCCAAACTGAAATACCTCAAAGCCGTGGTCAAGGAGACTTTCCGCTTGCATCCGCCAGCTCCTCTAAGACTGAAAGGTAAACGGCTTCGCCATCCCTGAGAAAACAAGAGGGCTGATTAACATCTGGTCGATCGCTCGAGATCCAAGGTGGTGGGGTGAGTCTGCAGGGATTTTTAATCCTGAAGGTTTACGGAAGGCACAGTTGATGTGAAAGGGAAACACTTTGAGCTTCTGGGAGAAGAATGTGTCCCGGGATGAACTTGGGACTGAAAACGGTGGATATCACCCTGGCTAGATTGATTCAGGCATTTAAGTGGGAGGTGAGCGAGGAGAACCTGGACATAGAGGATGCATTTGTCATAACTCTACGGAAGAAAGTACCTCTGAGAGCTCTCGCAACGCCAAGGTGATGGTATGCAGCTTTTGTATGAAAAATTGTAAGAACGAAACTTTAAGCTCTTGGCTTTAAGTAACTCCTCCCAGTTGTATTCGGTTCAGATGGACATCTACAGAAGAAAAGAATAGAGGTTTAGAAAAGTGTATGTCAATTGTTTTTTCTGATGTAAACACCTGAACTTCATCTCCTCAATGAATGAGGCGAGAGGCTCCCCCAGTCCTTGGCTCCGAGCTATAAAAACAACCAACGTATTTATTTCAGCACACATGACGAACATATGACTTACATGCGATGAGCCTCTCTAGTTGTTGTTGCGCTCGTGTACAGTACAAGCGAATTCAAGCCCATCCACAGTGCGTAATCTGCAACACCGACAAAATACTGAGCGAAAGCGCAGGGCACATTCATCATGGCTGGCTCCCCCCAGGCAAGCAAGAGTAATTCAAACATGGAAGGGACCCCTGAGCAAGCTAACCAAACGACACAAAGCAGTAAATTTCCACAAGCCAGAAAAAGAGTAAATTTCAGCACAGCCAGCGAAAAGAAACCAGAAAAGTGGAATGCTTACCTCGGAGTAATTACCAATTTGGAGCACTCCCCTTGAGCCACCAGTCGCAAAGTAATCTCCTCCTTGGTCACTATATAAGACCCATGCCGCGAGAGCTTTCATATCTCAGTCTCCTGCCTCGGGTTCTCTTCTTTCTCTCCAAGTGAGTGCTCTGATCATGGAGTCGGCTTCTGGATTCGACTGGTGGATCCTCACTCTGCCTTTTTGCTCCCGGCATCTGTCTGCTGAAGCCAACGATCATGCATGGCGATTTGTCGCTGCTGTGGCCATTTTTGTTCTAGCTGCTGTCTCGGCGATCCTGGCTTCCTGGTTTGTTCCTGGCGGCAATGCATGGGGAAGGACGCTGAAGAGGAAGCAGACGATCCCGGGACCCCGAGGATGGCCAGTGCTTGGAGTCTTGACTGAGATGGGAGGCCAAGCTCATCGCAAGTTGGCCGCGCTTGCCGAGAAGCACCATGCAAAGGAGCTCATGGCCTTCAGCCTGGGTAACACGAGGATGATCATCACCAGCAAGCCGGAAGTAGCACGAGAGCTGCTCAACAGTTCCGAGTTCGCGGACAGGCCCCTCAAGCAGTCGGCTCAGCAGCTCCTCTTTGGACGAGCAATCGGCTTCGCTCCCTATGGAGATTACTGGCGTAACCTGCGAAGGATTGCCTCCAACTATCTGTTCTCTCCACGCCAGATTGCTGCTCACGAACCATCTCGTCAGGCAGAGACAAGCAGGATGATCGAAGCCATGAGTACCTTTGCAGCAGACAACCACGGCCTTGTCCGAGTCCGGGACTTTCTCCAGCGAGCTTCGCTCAACAATATCATGCAGACGGTGTTCGGCAGGAGGTTCGAGGATGGCTCTGAAAATGCTGCTCAGCTTTCTGAGATGGTGAGGGAAGGATTCGAGCTGCTCGGTGCATTCAACTGGGCCGATCACTTGCCAGCTCTCAAGGCAGTCGATCCCCAGAACATCCTCCAGCGGTGTGCCGTTTTGGTTCCCCGCGTGACGAGCTTTGTGCAGAATATCATCGACGAGCATCGTCAGCTCGACAACAAAGCTGCTGGGCCGGACTTCGTTGATGTGCTTCTCTCACTTGATGGCGAAGACAAGCTCAACGATTCCGACATGATCGCAGTCCTCTGGGTAAGAGTCTTCAATTCTCATTTTCGTTTGTGACTCACGTCTACGTGTCTTCACAGGAGATGATTTTCCGAGGCACTGACACCGTTGCTCTCCTCACCGAGTGGATTCTCGCGGAGCTCGTCCTCCATCCTGAAATCCAGAGCAAGTTGCGTGAGGAGATCGCTAGCGTAGTTGGAGGAAAATCCGAAGTTGCCGAGTCTGACCTCCACAAGATGGTGTACCTCCAAGCCGTTGTAAAGGAGACTCTTCGGATGCATCCTCCGGGTCCCTTGCTCTCTTGGGCTCGGCTTGCGATTCACGACGTAACCTTGGCCGGTCACCACGTCCCTGCAGGCACCACGGCCATGGTAAACATGTGGTCCATCACTCACGATTCATCCATCTGGACCGAGCCTGAGAAGTTCAGCCCGGAGAGATTTCTGGAGCAGGACGTCGACGTGAAAGGAACTGACTTACGTCTCGCTCCATTCGGAGCTGGTCGCCGAGTGTGTCCCGGACGAGCTCTCGGCCTCGCTACTGTTCTTCTCTGGACGGCTCGGTTGGTTCACAAGTTTGAGTTCCAGGTCGACCCAGCCCATCCCGTTGATCTCACCGAAGTTCTCAAGCTGTCCAGCGAAATGGCTGCACCACTGGTGGTAAAAGTGAGATAGTTAGTCTCCAGCAAAAAAATGTGGCAAAGAGCAAAGCTCTCTTTCATCAATAAGATAATTCTAGAGATTCTTTATACCTCTCGAGATAGCTCTATAGATCCTAGAGCGCAAATCTGAAGCTAGGCGCGGTGAGTCTGAGAAGATTATGTGAAGAACGAAGAAATTACCTCCGAAGGAAGAATAGAGGAAACGATTAAGGGCTAGATGTCCTGGCATTTCCCTACCTCGATCTTTATCCGCTGCAGCGAATCAATCAGGCGCGCTGGAGGATAGATTTCTCCCAATCCATCGCAAACCATCGCAGGGCACCTGGGAGATTGCAGAGTACCAAAGGAATGGAGGACTGATCTCTTTGCCGCGCAACAACCAAGCGATCTGACACAAGAACCCTAAGTGACGCCACAAGGATTCGAACAGCTGACGTGATGGGCCAAAGCGTACGTTTGTCCGTACGGATAAACCCAAGGGGAAAAGCCCTAAATTCTAAAATGCTGGGGCGATTGGCGCCGAGGGCGAGGGCGTGGGCGCTGCGCGATGCCGTGCGATCGACTGAATGCCGGTGAGAATATCGTGATCTTTCTTCGAAATTCTCGCTGAGTCGATCGTTTTGCCAAGCTACACGGCATCGCGCTACTTCGCGGCCAGGGCATCAGCGTCGCCAGGGGCAACAGAGAGGCCAAACAAGACGCAAACGACTCTAATGTATCTCAGCACGGTGGTGATTGGAATGGTCGGTCTCACGTACGCCTCGGTGCCACTCTATCGGAGGTTTTGCCAAGCAACTGGCTATGGTGGAACAATCCAAAGAAAAGAGGTAACTTTCTTTCTCCTTCCTTTCTTTTTTTTGTTTTCTTACCATTTTGTGTGCTTGATTGGTGATGGCCATTTTGCAGTCTGTGGAGGAAAAGATCGCTCGCCATGCTAAAGAAGACGCTCCAGTAACTCGGTGTGATCTTTCTCTTTCCTTCTCAAGCGTTTTGTGATTCGTTTCTTCGTTTGCTCGTCTTTCTTTGCAGCGAGATTGTCGTGCAATTCAACACGGATGTCTCCGATAAGTTGCAATGGAGATTCACGCCGTGTCAAAGAACGGTAACTTCAGTTCTTGAGTTTAGTCACACGTTTTGTTTTGCTGTTCAGGTGAAGGTGAGACCCGGTGAGAGCTCACTAGCGTTTTTCACGGCCGAGAATCTCAGTTCGGAGCCTATCACCGGTGTTTCAACATACAATGTGGTGCCAATGCAGGTACTTTGACGAGAACTATGCCGCCTTCAAAGTAGCTCACACTGGGATTTTTCCAGGCGGCCGTCTATTTCAATAAGATACAGTGCTTCTGCTTTGAGGAACAGAGGCTTCAACCAGGAGAAAAGATAGACATGCCAGTGAGTTCGAACAAAAATCAAAAACAAAGTCCATTGCCAGATCGTTACCGTGGCTCCTTTGCAGGTATTCTTCTACGTGGATCCAGAGTTTGCTACGGATCCCCGCATGGATGATATAACAAATCTAGTCCTGTCCTACACATTCTTCAAAGTTGATGAATAAAAGTTTGCATCACTTCACATGAAAGTATGAAAGTCAGGAACTTTCACATAAGTATTTAGTGCAAAGAAACTTTACAAAACTTAATTCACCATTAAGGTTTTTGGCAACAACAATGTCACTGCCGCTGAAGCGCAGCGCGGAGGCGCTTGAGGATTTAGGCCCTACGGCTCTCCGCAATGCTCTTGCGCGTTTGTATTTTGGGCGAGATCCAAGCTTCCTGTGGGATCCGTGTCAAGTGTGGGAGCTTCTCCGCCCTACGACGAATTTCGCCGCCAACCTTACAGCCCAATACAAGTACGTAGGAAGGGAGGGTGCAGAGAGGCTGTATGGTGCGATGACGAGCATGAGAGCAAGGCAACATATGCAGGTTTTAGGTGCCAAAGGTACTGGGAAGAGCACAGTGGTATCCACCATCTCTGGCTACCTCGTTGGCTCTCAGATGATGAGTGTAGCTTATATCTCCGTGCTGCGCTACATTGCGGAGCCTGTTTTGGTCCTCAGGGAAGCCTTGATTGTGGCATCTGGCGATTCTTCTTCACTCTCCTCAATGACTTCGATCGACGAACTTAAGTCGTGGTGTCGCCAGCAGAAACGGGGGGCCTTGTTGTTCGTAGTGGATGACTGGGATCAGTTCGAGGCGAATAGCGTCTCTTCTGCGGACTTGGCCTCTGCGGCTTTCACCCACAAGCTCCTAATGCTGTCTTCGGTTGATAGCAGGGAAAGGCAGATATGGTCGGAGAGTGACAAGGCTGACGATCACATACAGACTGAATTCTTCGATGGCCCATACACCAGCCGCGAGATGGAAACGTGGATGGCACAGTCGACACCAACGGTAGAAGAGCTGCAGCATGCAGATCGTTTAACCGGGGGTATTCCACTTCTTCTCGAGTTTTATGAGGAATCTAAGGGGAACGAGGGAGTCTTTGAAGGGAAGATCAGAGGCACGTATATGTCTAGGCTGTTCAAGAGATTTATTGGCTTGCTCAAGACGCAGAAGCAGCTTCGTGGTGCCCTGGAGCTGGTCATCTGGGGAGAACTCAGTCACGAGCTGGGACCTGCTCTTACGGATTTCACTTGCTTCTATAAGGAGAAGGATGAAAGTGGTGGTATTGGCCTCTTTCGTCCTCTGAGCCCCTACGTACGCAGTCAGGCGGAGCTGTACATTATGGACCAACATGAGAATCTGCAAAGCTCATTGCTGTTGAGTGACATTGAGACTTGGGCTCAGGCCATTAGTGTCGACTGTCAGGAGCCTGATGAAGAAGAGGTGATAAAGCGTAACCCTGCCCGGATCGCCTGGAACGTCGAAGGCTTGGTGATAGCTGTGATGAGGTATCAGAAGAGCATCTTTGGATATACATTCAGGCATTTCAGGACATATGCACGCGGCTCAGAGGCAAGTGCTCTTAACGAGCTGGGAACCAAGGAGCTTACACAAGGCGTTCTATTGGGTCCACTGGCTTTCAACGAGCAAGCAGTGGACGTGATCTACGTCATACTGGTTGGAAAGGAGCTTCGGCTTGCAGCAATGCAGATCATCGTCGCTCAGTGGAAGGCAAAGTCCCAACAAGTCTGGAAGGGAGTAGTTCTGCCGGAATGGAAGGCTGCAACCAAAAAGCGGTGGACAGTGGTAAAGGAAGAGTTCTACTACATCATGCCTCAGTCCGTCCGGCTGACTGACGTGCCCCACTCAGATCTGCATTTCAGAAAATTCGGTGATGTGCACGATTGCCTTGAGGTCTTTGATCTCCTCGATTTGAAAGAGCCGGCAACAGTGGTGAAGGGTGAACTCAAGACTTGTCGTGGAACAAAAGTGAAAGGGGACCGTTGCAACAACAAAGCTCGGGTTCCAGAAGAAACATATTATTGTCCTCACCATGCCGACCAGAGAAACCAGGCCATCCAGTAGAATCTTGGAGTGTGAGCTTGGTTGTCGTGAGAGACTTCAAGGCCAACTTCCATGGTTTATTTTGTTTTGACATGCTTTTCCTACTACTTTGGATCATTTTATTATATTTTCATTCATAATTTATAACAGACAATCAAATATGAAAAGATTTATATTTTTAAGGATTAATTTATTATTTTAGTTCTTAAATAATTAGCAGAGGAAATGAGTTAACTGCCACCTGGCAGAATTTTATATTTGACGTTGCACAACAAAGCTCGGGTTCCAGAAGAAACATATTATTGTCCTCACCATGCCGACCAGAGAAACCAGGCCATCCAGTAGAATCTTGGAGTGTGAGCTTGGTCGTGGATGTAGACTTTACGGCCAACTTCCATGGTTTATTTTGTTTTGACATGCTTTTCCTACTAATTTGGATCATTTTATTATATTTTCATTCATAATTTATAACAGACAATCAAATATGAAAAGATTTATATTTTTAAGGATTAATTTATTATTTTAGTTCTTAAATAATTAGCAGAGGAAATGAGTTAACTGCCACCTGGCAGAATTTTATATTTGAGTTTATGTAATTCATTTAAGTAGTGAAAGAATAAATCTTTACACCCTTGCATCTCCATTGCATTCTTGCTCTTTGAAAATCATATTATAAATTTAATCATTTTATTTAAAACTTTCTATTAATTGATTTGTTTAGCAAGTTATTTTTAATATGAATGCCTTTCAATAATTATTAAAAAAATTCATAATTTGTGAATCAGATAAATGGTAAAGTGGAATTGATCACTAGTATTGACATATAAATAATATGTGGACCATTTGGATATTACATTCAAGAATAAATTTTCACTAGTAGTCAGCAAGTGTTTATAAGAATTTCTAATTATTTTTAGAAAGTTTAATTGTATATCAATTTATGCAAAATTTGAGTTTTCAGCAGAATACTTGCAATCAACATTTTTACAAATTCTAGAGACTTATAGATTATCGTGCATATCTTTATGGTTTAAGAATGTTTGACACAGTACATAGATATATTACAATACACTATTTTGGTACTAGATCAATAGTAAATCCTAATGAAAAATATCCTGAGCTACTTTGTCCAAAATGTTTACCTGATAATCATATCCACCTCCAAATATTTTAAATTCAAATGATCTAGATACTTCACAATGTTAACAATATCGAACACAAAGTATTTTTTTAATCTTTGGATCATATATGTTTAATATCATCAAATAAAAATATAGAGCAACTCTTAATAACTATAATTTGATAGTTGAAAATATTATTGCTAGCCAAAGTTTATGGTCTACAAATAGATAACGTTTGCATTTTTATGTGTAACTTGATGGTCATCTACTATCAAAATATGAAAATAAAAATATTATACGGAAATGTAACAAACACTGTTGAAATTGTTTTGTGTTTCCATTCACTAGCTTTTCTGCCAGTGAATTTTAACATATAAAGAGTTATACTATCCAAAGGCACTGATTGTGGAAGATACAAAACAATACTGGAGATTCAGTCACTGAAAGTCTGGATCACCAAAAATACGATTTTTATCTCCAAGCTCATCAACGAGCTAGTTTCATGTCCGCCATGCAGACGATCGGATAAGAGATTCGCGTGCAGCTTATCGTTTTGCCGCCTGTAAAGTTTCCTGGCCCGTCAAAATGGACCCGTCAACCGTACGTCAGAACCCGTCATGAAATCTCGCTGTTACTTACACTGCCACAGGGAGCGCTGGGGTTCATTCAAAGCGGCCGGCATCTTTCAGGTGAGTTTCATCGTTTTGATCCCATTTGGATCGTTTCTCGCGAGCTTCTAGATTTGGGCGGATCGATCCCTGCTCGTCCTCGACAATGAAGCACGAGGCGAGAGCAAATGTGGCCGAGCGCTGGATTTCCCACCAGGCAACCAGTGCCTCTTCACAGGGCAACTCCCCGAAAGCCTCTGATCAGTCGTCTCCACCCAGGCACTGGAATGGAAACTCGCCACCGGCCAACGCTTTCACTCCACCGAATGATCAACCAAGGCCGGGTTTCACTCCGTCCTACAGCTTCGTTCCCGTGATGGGGGGCAGTGATCCCGCGACTTCTAAGCAGCAAGGAAGAAGTCACGGGCATCCTGGAGTTTTTGTTTCGAGCATGAGCTCGCCAAGCCAGCACAACCTCGTGGGCTTGTCACCTTACCTGGTTGGTCGTCACAAAACTCTGCCGAGGCTCCATTTGTTCAACCGGGATCACGGCCCCAAAGACGTCTCTCGAGCAACAGCAGCTCTTTCCGGATCGCCCGAGAGCTTGTATCCATCGGCTGGCAACGAGAAGCTCTACGAGGCTTACAATGATCTTCACGGGCTTGCGCAGGACTTTGACAAGCCGTTCGAGGCCCCGGCTATACTTCTCGTGGGGCATCAAACGGATGGCAAGAGTGCTCTCATCGAAGCTCTCATGGGATTCCAGTTTAACCACGTTGGTGGAGGAACCAAGACGAGGAGGCCGATCACGCTACACATGAAGTACAACGCTGCCTGTTCCGAGCCACTGTGCTATCTCATGACCGAGGATGGTCTTCCTCGCGAAGAAGAACGCAGCTTGGATGATATCCAGGTACGTGGTTCTTTCCTTCTTGGAGTTTCATCACGTAAAGTTCTTTGGTGGTTCTTTTGTATCGCAGGCTCACATAGAGTCCGAGAACTTGAGACTCGAACGAGACACTCACCAGTTTTGGGCGAAGGAGATCATCATCAAGATCGAGTACAAATACTGTCCAAATCTTACGATCATTGACACGCCTGGGCTCATAGCTCCGCCTCCTCAATCTAACGCAACCACCGCGCTCCAGGTTTGTGTTCAAAGCTTTCGGTTTGAGTGAGTGAATGCTTTCGCAGGCTCAGGCCAAAGCAGTGGAAGCTCTCGTTCGAAGCAAAATGCAGCACAAAGAGTTTATCATTCTTTGCCTCGAGGACTGTAGCGACTGGAGCAACGCGACTACGCGAAGAGTTGTCATGCAGGTAGTGAACGAAAACGTCTTTTTTTTTTCTTGGAAAAGCTGACATTTTTGCAAGGTGGATCCTGAGCTGTCTCGGACAATAGTTGTCTCGACAAAACTGGACACTCGAATTCCACAATTTGCAAGAGCTGCGGACGTAGAGCTTTTTCTCCGTCCGCCACCTCGCCTGCTAGATGGGGATATCTTGGGCGGGACCCCGTTTTTCACATCAGTGCCTTCTGGGAGAGTCGGGAGTGGCCGTGACGCAGTGTACAAGTCAAACGAACAGTTTAGAGAGGCAAGTCCTGGTTTTTCTTCACAAAACAATACAATTTTTTTAGGCGGTTGCAGCACGAGAACTGGAAGATGTTTCAAGTCTCGAAGAGAAGCTGGGTCGTCCGCTGCTCAGAGAAGAAAGAAATCACGTCGGAGTTAGCCGGCTTCGATGGTTCTTAGAACAAATCCTGCAGCGCAAGTAAGCGTGATAGATGTTTTTTTTTTTTCGCTAGAACTTAGTCAGATCGCAGGTACATGGAAAGCGTTCCATCCATTGTCCCGCTGCTGGATAGAGAATACCGGAACGTCACCTTAAAGCTGCATCAGACTGTGACTGACTTGAGGTATGAGCTTTTCTCTCTCGTTTCTTTGGCTAGCTAAACTCTTTGCTGCAGTGACTTAGACGAGATCAAGCTCAAGGAGCGTGGTCGTGTTTTCAGAGACTCTTTTCTCGCAAAGGTTCGATTTTGTCGCTAGAAACTATCTCTTGATTGAGAAACTTTGTACTTTCAGCTCTCGCTTTTACTCAAAGGAACAGTGGTGGCGCCACCAGAGAAGTTTGGTATGAACGGACGAAGTTTACAACACGAAGATCTCACCACTTACAGAATTTTTTTGCAGGTGAGACGTTGCAAGACGAGCGAGTTCACGGAGGAGCGTTTGTAGGTGCAGATGGTCTTCAATTGCCTTTCAAACACATGCCGGTATGAAGCTCATATTTCAGGCCTCTGGTGTGAGAGATCTCGTTTTGGTTTAGAATGCCGGGATGCGTTTGTATGGAGGAGCTCAATACCACAGAGCCATGGCGGAGTTTCGTTTCGTGGTTGGAGGCATGAAGTGCCCGGTAATCACCAGAGAAGAGATTGTAAACGCCTGTGGAGTCGAGGACATGCACGACGGAACGAATTACTTCAGGTTTCCTTACTTGGTTGCGCCTCGTTTCTTATAGAAAATGTGTTTTTTCAGGACTGCTTGTGTCATAGCTGTTGCGAAAGGCAGAGACGTGTTTGAGCCATTTCTTCATCAGGTAGATCGAACGATCACTCATCACGTACTCACATTCTCGTCGTGTTTATCAGCTGGGATTCAGACTCTCGCATGTTTTGCGAAGACTTTTGCCTATTGCGCTGTTTCTACTCCAAGTAAGTGTTCTTCTCGTTGCTCCCTGAAGAGTTTCATGGCCGAGACTTACAGAAAGACGGGGAGTATTTAAGTAACCACGACATGTTTATGAAGCGCGTGTCAACCGCATTCCATCTCTTCGTGGAATGCACAGAACGAGCATGCCGAGAGAAGTAAGCCTTTCTTTCGCGTTTTGGAGTTATTCTAGCTTTGATCCATCCCAGGTGCATGGAAGATCTTTTGAGCACAACGCGCTATGTCACCTGGTCGCTGCATAACAGGGTAGCACTCGGTGAAAACGTCCTAGCCTGTGACTAAAAATCGGATTTTTTTTTGTCCACTGCAGAACCGGGCTGGACTGCGACAGTTCCTGGACACGGTCTCGCTCGAGCAATCGATTCTCACGAACAGTGCAGGAGGATCTGGCGATCTCGTGAGCGTCGCAAGCAACGGGAACAAGCAGGAAAACTCGTCCAAGGTGCTCAAAGGCCAGGACTCGTCCGGGGGCCAGATGACGCAGACGAGGCTCGTGGATCTTCTCGAGAGCACGCTGTGGAATCGGCGCCTCGCGCAATCGTCCGAGGACATCGTGAACGCTCTCGTCGCAAAGATCTTCGAAGGCATCCGGGATCACTTCGTCACAGCTGCCGAGTTGAAAGTAAGTTCTTCCAACTTTTCTTCTTTCCAACGGTCGAAAGCTCTCAAAGTTCTCAAAGTTCTTCTTTGTTGTGTTGTTTCGCGCAGTTCAATTGCTTCTTCCTCATGCCCGTGGTGGACAAGTTCCCGGCGCTACTGCGCGAGGATCTGGAAGTCGCGTTTGAGGAGGATCTCGATCGCGTGTTTGACGTCCAGCAAGCGAGGCAAGTGCTGGAGCACCAGAGGATGGATCTTGAGCACGAGCTAAGACGGGTATGATCGAAAAATCTGTGCTTGCTTGGGAACAAAATCCGGTTTTTCCTTGTCAAACAGGTGGAGAGACTCCAAGAAAAATTCGCGGGGATTCACCATCAGCTCAGCAGCGCTCATCCCGTCACAGTTCCTCCCAAGGACGTGGCCGAGGACTTCTCTTCGATGCTCAGCATACGCGAGAAACAGTTTGTCTAGTCACAACGACGATCTCCATTTTTGCGACTCACAATTCTCATTTCCATTTGCAGAGCTTCCGATTCGTGAGAGCTTCCAAGGAGGTGAGGAAAGAAAGTTAAAGCTATTCTTCCAAGTCAGCATCTCTCATAAGAGATGCCATTTGTTTCGTGATAATAGGAAGATTTATCATGGGACTCCAATTTCTTCCTGGCAAAACAAGAAAGAACTGATCTTCACCAGGAATTTCTTCCCCTTGCCAGTGCCGCTGTGTTGAAATCCAAGCATGGCGAGATACGGTCGGAACGATGACATGGAGCACTGCGTCTCCGCAGCCATTCAAGATTCCCGTGTGCTTGCAGCAGGATGGTGGCACGAGTCCCGCATTTGGACAGCAAAACTCAACATCAACCTGGATATGCTGCTGGATTGGATTAGTTCGAGCGGACAAGCGGAAGAATTTCTGCTTTTTGTCAACAAACAACGGGAACTCGGCCTCCGGTATACAATTCACTGGGGTGCCAGGCGGATTTCTCTCTGACGCAACGCATGCATCCCTCACGACATACTTCCTTCAATGCCTTGGGGACCGACGGCGGCAACTCCTGCATGATCTTGAGCCAGAGTTTCTGTATCGCAAGACCAAAAGTCTGGCACAGGTACCATGCCCCCCACCAAGCGCCACAGAGACCATAAAGTCTTTTTCTTCTTTCTTTCCGCTCTTCTTTTCCTTCTTTCCATTATTTTGCTGTTCGTGTGAGTCATGGCTTCCTCCCAGGCTGTGGGAGAACTGGCCTGGAAAATGCTTCCGACTGCATGGAACACATTTGCAAGATGTGGTATCCTTCACAGCTGGTTGATCTTTTGTGATGAACAAGTCACGAACTCGCTGTGAGGTTTGATTTCCGCCAGGGCATACTCTAGATGCTTAAAGGCAGCAAGGTTCGTTTCTTCCTTATCTGCATATGCATCCGGGTTTGGTAGAAGATGCTGCAGAGAAAGAAAAGATCAGAAGTTTCTTCCATCGTCGACACAAACCCTAAAAGCTCAACAATATTTTAGAATATTGTTCATAACTAGAGATAAAAATAAATCCTCAAAAATGTTTTAATCATCATCCTTTTTACATGTTGTAGACTTTTGGAGACCTATATATGAAGAGGGATTTTGCTGTTATTCAGTCATGTACTTACAAAGCTAGTGCTAGTAAAATTCCTGATCACTAATGCAACTTATCCTTGGGATAAGAATTTATTGGCCAATTTTGACCACGTGGTCAACGTGGGTCAAAGGTAAACTTAAAAGTGACATGGACTTAGGATAAGGAAGTAGTTAATAGAAATAACAAAATTTGAATCAATTGCAAAATGATTGTATATCTAACATCTGAAAGAAAAAACCTTGTATGACAATAGAAAAGAAACAAATAAGGAAAAGAAAAAGCCATGACACCATTATAAACATCAACTTGCACTCTTACATTTAGAGATATTTCGAGAGTCTTAACTTGCAAAATTCCCTAAGCCTAGAAATAGGTAAGTGGATGACTTTTAGCTCTTCATTTTCAGAGGTCCAAAAAGAGTTTACCAACTGTGGCAAAAAAGTAATAATGAAGTCCTTTCAAATATACAAAAATAAATGTATACCTCATGCCATAGAGCTCTATAGCCAGCACAATGTGCGATATCATAAGCATAGCTAGGATAAACCAGCCTCTGCATTCCCATGACCGTGAGAATTGCTGGAAGTCCATGCTTGTTCTTCTTTTGCAGCAAACGATAATAACATTCTAATCAAACAAACATCAACAGCCAACATCAAGCATGGTACGAATGTATGCAATATCTGGACAACTCTCTGCAAACATTTATTTCATTAAATTAACAGAGAACAGAAACTTACAATCTAGATGAAGTCAATGTACTACTGAGCTCCTCATTTAAATCGAGTTCCACTGCTAGGAAAAAGAAGGTGGTCATCCATTGGAGAGGAAGAGGCAGCTTGTCCCTGCTCCGCCCAGGGGGAAGCAGAGGGGGTTGGAGCTGGCTGGAATCATTGGCAGGGTTCCCAGCAAGACCAAAATCTGAGAGCTTGGGATCCTGAGTGAAGATCTGAAATCCCGAAGGATTTGCTTAGTCATGTAGGTACTTTCGTTTCCCTGTAAAAGAGTATTCTTTAGGATCTTTCAAGAACCTAATGGGCAAGAAACCATGTTAGTGCTAGCCCTAAATTCACTAGATTCATCAGTGTCATAGCCTCCAATGAAATAAAGCTAAAACAAAGGTTCCACTATATAAAGAATGACATCACTTTTTATTGAGATGGCTTAATCTAATTGTCTCTGCCTCTAGACAAAGAAACAAGAGACCAAGAACACCAAACCTCTATAGAATACGGCCAAAGCCTCTTTCACTGAGCTACCATTTTTTCTTCACGAGAGGACCTCTCGGCTTTTCTTTGGTTGCCACTGAGCCCGACATGATGCAAACCATAGGACAGTTGTAGGGCTTCTCTTGAGCCGGACAGTCAAGAGTAGAGAAAAAACACCACTTTAGCGAGCTTGTTTGTCTCGGTTTGAGCAGACCAGAGCAAATTCCCAGTCTGCCAAGGCAATCCATCTAAAACTCATCCATTTCCGTTTATCACACGTCCTTATGTGAACCATCCAGAAGAAAAAGAATCTACATTTTTTTTAATGATTTTTACATACTTTTTTTTTCTTCCATACAAAAAAAGTCATGCCTTTTGACGCTGCAACCAGACTTGTCAATTGCGAAACTAGTTGCAATCGTACCTGAGCGTTGAAAACGCAGTTACAAATCTTTCTCCGGGACGAGACAAAGATCCGCGTGAGCGATCGCTCACTTCACGGGCCCGTCAGCGATCCTGGCCTCGACGGAAACACGGAGATTTCCCAGTCACCTGTTAGCATGGCTCGTACCTGGACCATGTGTGGCCGGCTCTTGACGGAGTCTTGCGTGCACAAGAGCGCAATGTGGATGGCTCTGAAAACTTCCTCCTCCGGGAAATCGTTGTTGAGCAGTGGATCGACCAGCTCCAAAACTTTGCCTTGCTCGTATAGTTTCCAAGTCTGCGTTTGTGTCACTTCGGCCATGAGAAACTCAAGAAAGAAAGAGAAATATATAAGCTGCTAGCACTGACCCATTGTACGAGGAACACCGTCTCCATTGGTAGATCTGGTTCGAAGTTGTTCCTCCCACTCACGATCTCCAGGAGCAAGACTCCAAAGCTGAATACGTCGGCCTTGTCCGTCAGCTTGCCTTGAGCGACTTCTGGAGCAATGTAACCCCTGTGCATCGAAAGCCAAAAGGCATCAGGACTTTTTCTACGCGGAAAAGGTAAAAGATACTTACAAAGTTCCACTGAATCTTGAGTTGATGTAGCTATCCTCGTCAGGTAGAAGGCTTGTAAGACCAAAATCCGAGATTTTCGGTGTGAAGTTCTCATCAATGATGATATTGCTTGCTTGGATATCCCCGTGGATAACATGAGCTTCCTCATGGAGATAATTAACACCCCGAGCGATCCCAATCGCAATGGTCATTCTTGTTTGCCAGCTTAGGCATTCGCCATTATCTGGGTCTGCAATGGCTTACGTAAGAACAACTTAGAAAACTCCAGCTAGCCAAGAGAAACTTACTGAAGAGAAGCCGCGAGAGTGGTCTTCCGTTCTCGAGGAACTCGTACAGCAGAAATTGCTCATCGGCCTCGATGCAGCAGCCCATGAGCTTGACGAGATTTGGATGCTCAACAGCGAAGATACTGGAAACATCGCTAGCGAACACACTGTGGTCTTCTTTGTGATACTTTGATGAAAGCTTCTTCACCGCAAACTTGGTTCCATCCGACAATTCACCCTGAAGATAGAAAAAACCGAGCGAGCAGGA
Source organism: Selaginella moellendorffii (assembly GCF_000143415.4). Classification (NCBI taxonomy): domain Eukaryota; kingdom Viridiplantae; phylum Streptophyta; class Lycopodiopsida; order Selaginellales; family Selaginellaceae; genus Selaginella; species Selaginella moellendorffii. Next base: position 1,608,342 of record NW_003314302.1, on the reverse strand, counting down.
AGAACGATTAGCCACAGAAAGATTAGAAAAGAAAAAAATACAAACAACACTAGCCTTGTAGAGCTCGCCAAATTGTCCCTCGTCAATCTTCTTCTCGGGAGAGAAGTTCTCTGTAGCGGATTGTAAATCGGTGTAAGAGTAGCACGCAACTGTCACAAGAACAAACAAAAAGAGCGTCAGTGTCTTCATCGAACAACGAAGAAATAAAAGAAAAAAGTAGAAAGAAAGAAACAAGCCAGTTTTTTGGAGTTACGTTTGTAGTCCCCGGAGGACGAAGAAGAAGACATCGCAATGCTGCGCTTTGGACGATCATCCCTTCGGCCCCGGCGCCGACGAAACCACCACATACAGATCACTGAAACCACAAGCAATCCCACGCTCACACCGTAATCTTCCACCCGGGCGACGATTTCTTCCCTAGACAAGCTCAATCCACCGATTTCCTCCACAGACCTAGATAATCGCGATCACAATGGATGCCCGCAGCAAGAACAGCGATCGCGCACACGCATTTCGCGCGTCGCCTGCCTACCCGGGCGCTGGCGCCATGCCCTTTCTCCAAGAATCCTTGCCCCGCCGCGGACGCCGCCTGCTCCTTCGCTAGAACCCTCGCGATTTCTACGGAGAAGCTTCTGTGGGGAAAAGAGAAGAGTTGCGTGTTCGTCGTCCATGAGAAGAGCACGAACACATTCTCATTGCCATCCGAGAAATTTACTCATCGTTAAAACATCCATAGTCTGTGAAGTTTCCACCACGTAGTTTCACGGTCAAGCCGCGTTTGGCCAGCTGGCAATCACCTTTGACCGATTAAAAACTAAACAGAATGTGCGCAGCGCAAACAGAATATACCACAAATTTTAGGGCAACACCGACAGAATAAACTTAAAACACCACACAAAGGATATTCTTTCACACGCGACAGAATATGCCGCTTATTGTTCTTATTGTTTTTCTTCTTTTCCTCCTTACGCAGCTTGTTCCAGCACCAGGCGGCCAACCAGCTGCTTCAACTTGAGTGTTTCGATCGACTTGAGCTTGATGTCGCTCAAACTTTCCAGCTCCTGACGCTTGGGATCGATCGAGACTGCCAGAGGCCTTGGAACTGAAGACCACCAATCTGGCGATGGTGGCGATGGCGACGATCGCTCCTCCTCGGCCCGGAAAGTGTGATAGACCACAACATCTCCTCCACTTCCAAGTTCCTGGCGGCTACTTCCCACGCAAGAGTAGCCTCTGGGAACAAATCCCACACCCCAGGAGGAGCCACCATTTTTTTTCCCGGCTGCTCCACTGATCCCAGTCGCATAAAGTGCCAGCGAGAAGAAGCCCGGTTTGAAGCACCGCAAGACTCTGTCCACCAGGACCTGGAGATCAATCTCCCTCGGTCCATATCCCATGGTCTCAAAGCTCGCGTAGCTGAAACCATCCTCCGGAGTGACGTGAATCGTCGAGTAAGCGCCACCCTCGACGCTGTTCATGGAGTAGCCGCACGGATCGAAGGCGAAGTCGCAAATCCTGGCACCGGGGAGAAGACCATCAATCCCGGCAGCTCGAGTCATTCCCTCGGCCGAGCAATTCACGTCCTTGTAGAACTCGGTCGCCACCTTCCTGTCCAACTCCGTCATACACATCTCGAGCGTGAAACTTGGCTCGCTGCTGCCAAACTCGTCTTCCACCGCCGGTGCTACGTAGACGTGCCACTTCTGTGCCGAGGAAGAACTTCCAAGAACGTAGCCTCTTCCTCCGCTAAAGAAGCCGTCCAAAAACTCCACCTCGTCCGTGAAGTTGCGGTGAGGATAATCCTGCTCTGCCGGGAAGAAGAAACTCCCTCGCCGATACTTGCAGCACCGGACCGAGAGATCCAAACTCGAGGCCAGCTCCAGCAGAACCGGGATGCTCCTCAGCAGCTTGGTGGTGCCGCAAGTCTTGATCACCACCTTGAGTGGATAGACGAAGAGGCTCGACTCCGAGAGCACGTAGGAATCAAACTCGTCGCTGCTAAGCTGGGCCACTATCGTGCACTCGGCCGCCTTGAGCATCCTGTCAAGGCCTTCCCTGGAAACCGACCTCAAACCCGATGCCTCGCTGCTTGGACCATACGAGAATTCGATTTCCAGCCTCTTCTCGAATCCCTCGAAGCCAGTAGTTGCCACTGCTCCAACAGTAGCTGCCACTTCTTCCTGCTGGAGCCCCGCCACCCAAGCTACTTCCAGTCCCATGATGCTTCCCCAAGACCGCTAGAAGGACGAAGAAAAAAAAAATCTGGCTGCCTAGATCTATCTTCCCAACGCTAGCTAAATCTTACTGAGAGAAGCTCCTGGAAGGAATGTCAGGATGGTTTCCTCACGCACTGGGAAAGAAAAAAAAGAAAAAGTTAGAATTTTTCCTCGCGGAATCAGAAGAGATTGAGCTTACCACAGTGAATCCGGCACGCCGGAGCTTCTCGAAACCCCCGTTTGGCCGAACGTCCTCCACAACGTAGCCGAGAGGGATCTCGTATCGGAATTTGGAGTTTCTGTTACTACTACTACTGCTAGAATCGTCCTCGCCTCCCTTGGCGTCCATCACAACATGCCAAGATTTCTACAAAACACAAGACTAGCGCGAGTCAGAGAGATTGCCGCTGCTATGCCGCAGCGCCGCGCTTACCTGAAACGACGATCGCGAAGAAATCGAGCAAAAACGCTGCGCCGCCACAAAGAGGGGAAAAAAAGCGCACAATTCACAATAGGTAGGGCAAAACTAGCGAGAACGCGGGTCTTATAACAAAGTGAGGGCGACGCTTCGCATCGCAGCCGTTGGATCAAATCCACGCGGACCGTCAATATTTCCTTCTCCAGCACGTCAACACGCGAAGTGTGAGCGGCCACGTAGCTTCCAATTTCACCACGTGCTAGCAAACTGGAAGCGTGAAGTATCAAATCTTATTTCATAGCAATCGAAAATAAAAAACATTAGCAATTCCCAACGAAACATTGCATCATCAAGCACATTTTATATCAAACGCTACAAATGTGGAAGCATGTTTTATTTCATATGTGAAATAAAATATTAAGTCATAGAAACATATCAAATCAAAATCAATTGAAATCGATATATTTCATGTTAAATGTCAAGATTTGAGTAACTTCAAAATCAAATATTAATTAACAAGTCTTGCTCATTACTAAAGTATTCCCTCCAGTCTTAAGAAACTTGGAATTGGCTGCAAAGATGCAACCCTGGAGAATTCCTCGGTAAAATGGATACCATCCCAGATTATATAATCATTTGGATCGCACACCGTTTGAGTGCGGCAAAAGCATCCAAGCGTTGGATCTGGGGGAGATCCACATCTATACTTCGCACCGGGAGTTCCACAGCAAGCATCCAAAACCTTGACGAATCAAACGACCCAATAGTGCCATTGACCATTCCCAAATGATCCGAGTACCAATCCGGAACGAAGAATGATCAATCTGTATAGTTTGCTCGGAACTCGTCAACCAAATCCATTAGCTTTTGGTTGTAATAGATGCTCGGATTGTTGTAGAGCTTAGAACAACCAAGCTGATCATAATCCCCAGCACTAGTGAATGGCAAGGATGTTGCTTGTGCCAGATTAATAGAAGCACAACCTTGCGCTGGCAAACCCCAAATCAAGAAATTCATGGCACCATACTTGATAAGCTTTTGGATCCCTTCCTTGATAACTCTTAAGATGTTGGGAACAAGAATTTGCTCAATTGCAGTCTGATTGGAGTAGTAGAAGAGATTATATTTGTTGAAGTCGTTGCCACCCAATATAAAGCACGAGAGAAACCTTCTGGAGATGGCAAAAGATCCACGAATGAAGACTTATATTTCTACTGGACAAGCTTCTGGACACGCCTGTACTCGCCAATCCGGATCTCAAGCGCAAATGGATTCCTCCCCTGTGGAGGAACAACAAAAGATGCAGGAAAACTTGCAGTGCAGCCAGCATTTCCAAAGTTGATCCCTCGAGAGAAATTTGTACCATAGGTCGGAAGGATTGCATCTGGAGCTAGAGAGTGACCAAAAGCCTGGGAGACCATATCTAGAATGTTGACCTTGAGGGAAGTTTTGACGATATGGAAGATTGTTAGCAACACAAAGAGATGGAGTGGCAGTGCAAAGATTTCCAGTATCTGAAAGTGAATCAGTGAATACAAAGATCTCTGGAGCACATACTGCGTTAGCTGCAAGAGAAGAAAATGGGAGCAACATTAAAATCAAAGACAAAATATAAGAAACACAACCCATTTTCTTGTGAGATTCTCTGAATGAGATGTGAAGGTTTCTAAGACTGTCTTATATACTAGGTGAAACCTTTCTCAGGTTAGCAACACATATAATAATTTTACTATGATAAGATTGTTGTGATAGTCTATAATCTTAGAAATACAAAATAATATTTCATCTTTCCAAGGTTATGAACCACCATAATCTTGGAAATATGTTGGCAAATACAAAGATGAAAACCTTAATAGAAGTTCAATTTATTTACATAAATTAGACATTAGAATGTATGGTGTGGCATTCCTGGAGTCCAACTTGAGCAAAAACTCAAACACAATACTTCCCACATCCAGATTCTTCCATTTGCAGCAGGCACTGAGAAGAATTGTCCAAGTCACAGTAGTAGCCTCGAATGGCATCGTTTTTGCCATTGCCATGGCTTCTTCCAGTAGATTTGCACGTCCAAGAAGATCAACCATGCAGTGGAAGTGCTCTAGAGTTTGCTCCACTCCATACTCCGAGGATTTCATCGCTTGGAACAAGCTCCTGCCCGTGGCCACCATCCCCGTCCGGCCACACACGGAGAGGACGCACGAGAAAGTGATCCCATCGCCTCTCAAGCCTTCGTCGTGCATGGAGCCAAAGAGCTCCAAAACTCGAGCCGCGTCTCCCTGGTGGCTATAGCTCCCCAAGAGCGAGTTCCACAGACTCAAGTCCCTGCTGCTGCTGGCGAGAGCATCAAAGATCCTGTGAGAGCTGGCCGCCTTCCCACACTTCCCGTAGAACTCCACCAGAGATCTCTCAAGAATACTGCTGCTGCTTTTACTGCTGCTGCGAGGATCATCCCTGTTGATCGCTGCGTGAATGGCTCTGCCGCAGTCGAGAGCCACCAAACTTCCACAGGCCTTCAGTGCAGCGACGAACGAGCGAGCCACCGGAGCAAAGCCTGTTGAAGCTTCCATGAGGAAGAAGATGCTCAAGGCTAGCTCCGCCTCTCCATTCTCTGCGTAGCTGGCCACCAGAGAAGTCCAGGACACCACGCTGTGGCAAGGCATCCAGTCGAAAACTCTCCTGGAATCGGCTGGGCTGCCACACCTTGCGTAGAAATCCAGCAACGCGTTGACCACCATGACGTCGGAGTCGCATCCCGTTCGAGCAGCCTGGCTGTGGAGTTCCATCCCGGCCTCTAGTGACTTGACTTTCACGAGCTTCCCATCGATCGTTTTCGTTCCTTCTTCTCTGGTCGCCAAAGCAGCTCTGGAACTTAGCACGGCCACGAAGGTTGCTGCGTTTGGCGAGTCGCCTTGAGCTTCCATGCGCTCAAACATCTCCAAAGCCAGCTCGTTCTCGTCGTTCTCAAAGTATCCCAGTATCAGAGCGTTCCAGGCCACCACGTCGTGATCCACCATCATGTCGAAGACCTCTCGAGCTTCCAGAATCCTTCCGCAGTTCATGTATAAGTCGATCAGCGCAGTCGCCACGAAGATGTCCGAGAAGCAGCCGCAAGGCACTGCTTGAGCATGCATCGCAAACGCAGTCTCAAAGCACCTCAGCTTTACGGACTTTCCATCAGCGAGCTGTGTGGATTCTTCCCGGACAGCAGCACTGGAGCAAGCCGCTAGTGCAGCGACCAACACCCGAGAATCGCCGACGCAGCCTGTAAATCCTCCCATCCTCCCAAACAGCTCCAAAACTATCTCGTCTTCGCCAGCTTCCAAGTATCCCAGAATCAGTGACTTCCATGCGACTGCATTGTGATGTAGCATACCGTCGAAAACTCTGCGAGCATCTGCCAGGCTCCCACACTTCGAATACATATCCACCAATGCCCCCGCGAGAATGATATCGGACGCAAAGCCTTGCCTTTCGGCTTCCAAATGCAAAGCCGTGCATTTCTCCAAGCTCTTCGTCTTCACCACCCGGCCATAGATGAGTTCCCCAGCTTCTTTCGTAGCCAAAGCCGTATATGCCATCGTCAAGGCCAGAAGTGTTCTCGAGTTTGGCAGGCATTTTTCTAGCCGCATCCGCTGATAAGCTTCCAGTGCCAAGTCTGCTTCTTCGTTCTCCACGTAGCCGAGAAGCAAAGCGTTCCACGACACGGTGTCATGTCTCGGCATCCTGTCGAAGCACTTCTGCGCCTCCGCTAGGCTCCCACACTTCGCGTACATATCGATTGCCGCAGTCAAGAGAAAGACGTCCTTTCCACAGCCACTCTCCTCAGCCATGGAGACGATCTCTCGCCCTCTGTTCAAGCTTCTCGTTTTAACATCCTTCCCGCTGAGATCTCCCAAAGTTGGCTGCTCTTGAGACGCCAGACTAGCACAGGCCATAATCCCGGTGACAAAAATCCTGGCATCTGGAACGGTACAACACTTCTTCATTAGGAGGCCAAAGAGTTCCAGAGCGACAGCACTCTGGGAGTTTTCTACGTACCCCTGGATGAGCGAAGTCCACGACACTAAAGTTGGAGCCGGGATCCTGTCGAACACCTTTCGAGCGTTTGGCATGCTTCCACACTTGGCGTACATGTCCACCAGGCTGTTTGCCAGAAATATATCCCCGTCACAGCAGCTCTTCACCGCGTGCAAGTGTATAGCTCTCCCCGTTTCCAGAATCTTTTCTCCCTGGCTTGCTGCTAAGTTTCCACAGGCCATGGTGGCGGCGAGGAAAGTTTTAGCGTTCGCAACCAAGCTAGAACCTTGTCGGAAGGACGAGTAGATCTCCAAAGCAAGCTCGCTATGGCCATTCTCGACGTATCCCACGATCAGTGCGTTCAGGGAGCCAATGTCGTGATTTTCCATGGTATCAAAAACCTGTCGAGCGTCAACCATGCTTCCACACCTGGAGTACATGTCGAGAAGTCCAGTCGCCATGAAGAAATTCTCCTGGCAATCTCTTCCTCTTTTCCACGCCTGCGAGTGAAGATCCATTCCCTTCTCCAGTGACTTTAGCTTGACGAGCTTCCCCTCTAGTGATTTTCCAGCTTCTCTGGAAGCCAAACTTGAGCAAGCCATGAATGCCGCCAGGAACGTCCTGGCATTTCCCTCGCAGCCTTTCTCTCCCATTCCGGCAAAAAATTCCAATGCGAGCTCGCTCTCGCCATTCTCGACATACCCAAGGAGAAGAGCGTTCCAAGACACCACGTCGCGACTGGCCATGGCGTCGAAAACTTGGCGAGCATCTGCCATGCTTCCACATTTTGCGAAGCAATCCACCAGCGCTGTTGCCACGAAGACATTCGAGGCGCTGCCGCTGGCGATCGCCTCGCGTTGGAGTCTCTTTCCACCCGGAAGATCTTTTGCCCTGGCGCAGGATTTCAATCCGGCAAGCAGTCTCCCGATGCGACCGTCTCGCGATCCCTGTTCCAATGTCGATCTAGAACTCACCGATCGAAGCTGAACGAGGAGCCGCCGCTGGAATCGCCTCTGGGAGATTTGCCCTGGCGATACGACCATAAGAACCCTAATTTTTCGCGCTTAAATGAGAATTTTAAAAACTAGGAACTAGGGTTTACAAAGAGTGCTTCTTGGCTATGGCGCTCTTGTGGTTTCGAAAGGGGCTGAGGCTCCACGACAATCCATCGCTGGAAGCCGCGTGCCATGGCTCGCGAAATGTGTATCCAGTCTTTGTTTTGGATCCTTGGTTCTTGGCGCCGGATCCAAGAGCGTCATCGCCAGGGTCTGCTCGAGTTGGGATCAATCGCATCCAGTTCTTGCTCGAGAGCTTGCAGGATCTGGATCGAAATTTGAGCTCCCGGGGAAGTAAGCTCCTGCTCGTCCACGGCAATCCAATCCAAGTAATTCCAGAGCTTCTTGACAAGGTGGAGTCTTCTTTCTTTTTTGTTCTTGAAAGCAGCCTCGTATTATTTTTTTCCAGTGGAGAATCAGGAAGTTGTGCTTTGAATTTGACACGGAACCCTATGCATTGGATCGAGATGCTAAGATCAAGGTAGAACTCCTGGCTCATCTCATCTTGCTTTTTTTTTTTTTCTTTTCTCGAGAGTTCTTACTGTTTCAAAGAACAGGAGCATGCTAAAGACAAAGGAATTGAGCTCCACTGTCCTGTGAGCCACACTATTTTCAATCCAGATCTTCTGATAGCGAAGGTGACGACTTCATTCCCTTCTTGTTTACTAATATTTTGTGGTTTTCTCTATCAGAATGGTGGCAAGGCACCTCTAACCTTCCAATCCTTCTGCAAAAACCTTGTTCCAGCCACAAAGCCAATTGGAAATGGTCCATCTGCGATTCCTCCGACTGGTGATCTTCATGGGATCAAAGTGGTCCCAGTTCCAACACTTGAGGAGCTCGGTTATGCCGATTTTCACGAGGTTTATGATTTTATTTTAATTTTTTTTCCTCCTGATTTACTTCTTGCTAAATCGCTCTTTGTGTGTTTAAAAGGATTTTTCTCCGTTTCGTGGTGGCGAAACTGTAGCACTAACTCGGTTGGAGGATAGTCTTGCGAACGAGGTACTAACTTCTCAAACTTTGCTTCAATGTTTTCAAAAATTCTTTTTCTTTGCAAGTAGAAGTGGGTATGCGAATTCGAGAAGCCCAAAGGAGATCCAACTGCGTTTATAAAGCCTGCGACCACGGTTCTTTCTCCATACTTGAAGGTTCACGAAATATAGGCACCGGTTCAAATATCTCTCTTTCTCACTCCACACAGTTTTTTGCGTAGTTTGGCTGTCTTTCCTCCCGGCTTGTCTACTCTCGCGTTAAGGAGGTCTATTCCAGGGCGAAGTCGTTTACGAGTCCTCCAGTTTCTTTGGAAGCTCAGGTAAGCAAAGTTTAGTGCATTATTATCAAGTAGATTCCGTGAGCCTCTTTCGCTCAGCTCTTGTGGCGGGAGTTCTTCTATACTGCTGCATATGCTACTGCGAATTTTGACAAGATGGTTGGGAACCCCATTTGCAAGCAAGTAAAATCCTTCATCTTCTCTTTTTTTAATTGCTCTAAGCTTTGGTTCGATCAATCCATAACTTTGGTCTAGATCCCTTGGAAGGACGACGATGAACTTTTGAGTGCTTGGAGAGATGGACGTACTGGTTATCCCTGGATAGACGCTGCCATGACACAGGTCTCTTTCTACTCCATCTTCTTCTTTACTAAACACTTTTGTTTTTTCCTTTCTTTTCTGCTGATTTTAGTTACGAAAATGGGGATGGATGCACCATCTAGCTCGTCATGCAGTCGCTTGTTTCTTAACAAGGGGTGATATGGTAAGTGTTTTCTCTTTTACCTTACTGGTCATTACAACATTCCTTCAAATTTGGACAGTTTGTATACTGGGAGAAAGGCCGAGATGTCTTCGATAGGCTTTTGATTGACGCCGATTGGTCTATCAACAATGGTAACTGGCTTTGGCTCTCAGCTTCTGCGTTTTTCAATCAGGTATTAAAACCTTTCAATTCTTGCTTCCTCCTCTTACTGTGCTCAATTCCAGTACCATCGAATTTACTCCCCAATCACGTTTGCAAAGAAATACGATCGTCAAGGGAACTATATCAAGCATTTTCTCCCCGTTCTAAAAGGCAAGTCGAAATAATCTCCTGTCAAAACACTAAACCAAAGGACGACGTTTAGATATGCCGCAGGAGTTTATCTACGAGCCATGGAAAGCTCCAGCTGAGATTCAGAGGAAAGCAAAGTGCATCATCGGGAAAGACTATCCAACACCTGGTAAATCATTCTTAAACTTTTGGCTAAGCTCCTTGCCTTGTTGCATCCAGTGCTCGATCATGCTGCTGCCAGTAAAATCTGTCGGGAGAGAATGGGAGCGGCGTATGCTCTAAGCAAATCGTCGCATGGGAATGTCTCGCGGGAACAAGTAGATGAATTGCAAGACACGCTCACCGATGTTCCGACTAGTAGCACCTCTAAGAACAAGAGACAAAAGCAATCAAGGATAACAGATTATTCAGCCTAATTTAATAAAACTCATAAGACATGCCCTTGGTACTGATGACGGCACTAGAAAGAAAAAATACTAAACGTATTTGTAAAGGAAAAGGTGGAAAGAATATTATCATCTAGGAAAAGGTGCCTTAGCAGTATATAATGAGGCTAGTTTAAGGGCTAACTAGACTTTCGAGAGAAGATCTATGGCGCTTGGGTGTGGTGTAGAGATGCTTGGTGATCACCTGTGGATGAATAAGATGGACTTCACATGGGCAGCAAACGAATCGTGCAAAGAGAGAGCCTGGTATTTGCAAGAGGAAGAGCTGCTCTACAAGCTCTTTGGCGAAGTGGAGTCGCGAGTAGCTAATGATGATGAGGAAGGTTGGGAGCGCGTTTCTGGGAGTGGAAAGACGAGTTCCGTGGATGAGGATTTCATGCGAGAGGAGGAGGAGCTTTCTTTGCTCTTTGAGGAAGTGGCCTGGAAGGCAAACCATGAGGTGGGCGATGATGAAGAAAACTCGACGATTCTGAGAGAGGTGATGGAGCTGCTTGGTCTCACAAGCAAAAGGATTTCCAAACTGTAAATCTCATCTATAGATGTTAAAAACCAAAGAAGTGCTTTCTAGCAGTAAGACACGACATTTGAAAGTCAAATGGATTGCAATCTTGCGGTTAGAAACCCGTAGAATTTCTAGAGTGATTTCTTAGAAACATGATGCGCTCGTAGTGATCTGTTTGTAAGCCAGCAAATCCAACTTAGTCCTAGACTATCAACGCGATTTTCATCGCGTTCCCCAGCCGACAAAGGCTTTCCTAAACGAAGATTAGGCACATTAGGAAGAATGGGAACTTTAAACGAAAGGAATTCCAATGAAAACTCCACTGTATAGAAAGAGACATCAAGTCAAAGAGAACGTAGCGCAGCCGCAATCGGGGTTATAGCAAAGTCGCCAAGGTCTGAGCCTATGGCATATCGGGACGTTCAATGCAGTGGAGCCTTTTGTCAGCATATGGTGTATCGAGAATTGCTTGGGCGCAGAGAACAAATTTTATGGAGGTCACACGAAAAAGAAACGCTGCTGATCTTTTGTACAACAAGGTTAGTGCTGTGCAATCGTAAGAAGCCCCTTTGCTCCTCTTTGCTCCTCGGGATCTACGCATATAAGACCGTATCACCTCGTGCTTGTTGACATGTTCCAATGCATCTCTCCACCGTCACAGCAGGATTACAGTCACCTGTCCAGGGCGTTTCGAAGCAAAAGAGATGCTGCAAGCTGTGACTTCAAGAGAATGATTTGGCCACTAAAACAACGAGAAAGATGTTTTGGTAAGCAACTTTGCTTCATTTTCATTGTTTCTATTCTATCCTAGTGATTGTTTTCACATTGATTTTGTAGGCCCGGGATGAGGAGCCTGGATGAAGTGGATGAACTTGACGTTAAGTTCCGAACACATAATGGAAACGTACTAGTAGATCCCAAGCTCAATAAGTGACATAAAAAGAGCCTCAAGGTCCAGTTCTGCCTGTTTATTGTGGAGTGCAGGAAAGAAAAGGAAGATGGAGCAATTTATCATGTGTTAATTAATACAGTTTTGAGTTTATCTTCTAATGCTTTTTTTGTTGGCACATATTGCCATCTACATTTGCATCATATGGCAGAGTTAGTTTTCATTTTTTTATAGCAATAGCCATACACATATATATGTATGGGACGAGGCAAACTTAATTATGTGTGTGGGTGATCTCGAGATTGAGTTATAATTATTATGGGTGGTGTCAATTTAAGTTTTTGACCTTATCCTTAGTATGGATTAGTTGCGGCATAATTATGTCAACTTTGAAATTTTTCCCCCTTATCTTATACTTTTTTATAATTCATTTTTGCATCAATTATCATCTGTTAAACAAAATGACAATTTCAAATATATACCCTCTTCTTCACACTATTGATCTCCTGGATTGTTTAGGGAGAAGTCGTTAGTTTACCAAATTAGATTTTGTTTCTAAGTACTACCAAATGCTAATGGCCAAGGAAAATATTCTCAAAATTACTTTTCATATGCCATTTGGTTTGTAAAAGGTTTTAGTGATGCCATTTGGGTTGAACAATAATTTAGCAACTTTCTAGTAGATGATGGATGAGGTTCTTTGGGATATGCTAAAAGTGATTGTTGATTTTATACATGATATTTTAATCCACTTAAAGGGGACGTGAAAGGAACACGGCTATGATGTTTATAAGGTGTTAGGATTTATTATGGGAAGTTGGTTTAAAGCTGAAGCGATCAAAATGTGTGTTTAGGTCTAAGGACACAACTTATATTGGGTACTATAATTTTCATAAAGGTTTGTAAGTTGATCATGACAAACTTATAGCTATTTTTTAGCTCCCTACTCCAAAATATGTAAATGATATGTAATGTTTTTAGGTAAGGTGCAATATCTCAACTATTTTGTTGATCATCTTTTTGATTATACTGCACTATTACAAACATTGTTAAAGTTGATAACATCATCTTTCATTTGGCCCATGAATTGTGAACAAATATTTATGAATCTTAAAGAGTTGTTGACGACTCCTCTAGTTTTTGCATATCCTAATTACATTTGACCTTTTATTTTGCACATGGATGCTTTTGATATCCTCTTGGAAGTATGTTGATGCAAGAGAGCCTGAGTGTTCCTAATTAGTGCCATCCTATTACATATATTAGCCGACATTACAATTAGTAAAGGTAAACTACTCCATGATAGAGGAGTATTTAGCAATAACTTAGGGTTTCAAGAAACTTCATGCATATCTACATGGTTATCAGACATTACTAAAATATGATCATATTGCAATTACTTCATTATTAAAATGGAACTACTCAATGGGCTTTCAAACTTTAAATATATAATTTTGATCTTGTTCATCACTCGAGGACTTCTATGGCTAATGCTAATGCTCTTTCTCAATTTCCTCTTCCTTCTTCACTTTTTTCTCATGTTTATGACAAATCTATTATTTTAGCATTTATGGATTTTTTGGATAATGATTCTATACTGTCAACAGTTGTTGTATTTAATGTTTAATGTCCACAAGGTGTGGAGCAAAATTTACCTTCTTTTGACAAGGTTCGTGAGGCTTAAAAGGTTAACCCATGGATCTAAAGGCTTCGTAATGAGTTTGAGAATTATATATCACTTGATGATGACTTGTGATTTCGACATTTACATTCTTAATATCGCCTTAAGGACGACCTTCTTTATTTTGTGGGGAGGGATCCTAATGATTATTTAGAGCTGGTGTTGCTTTTGATATTTATTCCATGCTTTCTCTATACTTACCATGATTCTCCTATTGTAAGTAGGTATATGGGAAATTGTCATATAATAGAGAAGTTGCACAAGTCTTTGGCTAAAGATACAACATGATGTTATCTGGTATATACATAATTGCATTTAGTGCCAAATTCATAATACTCCCCCTCATGTTATTGAAGAACAGTTAGGGTCAATTGTAATTTCCTATTTGTTTAAGTTGGTGGCATTTTATCTTATGAGGCATTTTCCACAGTTGATTGCTAGCAATAAGCATATTATTATTGCTTTTGACTATCTAATTCAATGAGTGGAAGTTAGTGCTCTTATTAGTGCATTTGCAACTGTTATTAGATATTTCTTTTTCAATCAAGTGATGTTTTAACATTCCTGTCCAGAACGAATTCTTTCAGATAATAGTCATATATTCATAGTTGAGGCATTTTACTTTTTAACATCTCAGTTGGAGATACACCACACTTCCACAAATGCTTATCATCCAACGATAGATGGTTTAGTGAAATAGCTTATTCCGACCTTCAAAGGGATAATCGCGAAGTACATGAATTTTTAACATTTGAATTGGGATGGTTATTTGCCTTCTTTTCAATATGCGTATGTCATAGGGTGCAAAGTTATGTCGGTGCTTCACCATATAAACTTTTATATGATCATGATTCGATATTGCCAGCGGAGTTAAGTTTACCTTTGCAATTACCACAAGTTACTGATGTTAGGTCTTAGGATTAATATTTGATAAGCATTCTTCCACTTGTCTAAGCAAAGTCTATTGAACACTTTGGCTACATACAAATAGGACAATAACAATCCTACAACTCCTATTATTGTCCACTTACAAAGTACAAAGTGGATGTTTTTATATTAGCATGTTTTCCCAATCTTACGGTATATGGTTTATCTAAGGGGTTTTTTGCTTAGTGGAAGGGACCATATCAGGTGTTGTGGCAAATTGGATCACAAGTTTATAAGATTTAGAATGACATTCAACAAATTGATCCTCCAAAAATTATGCATGTACAACAACTAAAAGGCTTCATACAAAGAAATTAAGACCAATTAATACCATCTATAGATCCACTGATACTTCCTTATAATGTTCCTCCAAATCCCAATATGTTAACTAGTGAACCCTGATTACCTTCCATCCTTTCAAGAGGAGGGGATGATATGGTCTAAGTGAATGGTTACAATGCTGTATATTAATATTAATGGCCATACAGTGTACTTAAATTTTAATAATTGTCAAATTGGTTTCAATTCAAACCACTCACTCCAATATATATAAGCTAACGTTTTTGGGCTAATTGATATGCACATTTTTATATTCCATTTCCATATTCAATAGACTCACATCAATAAATATTTAGCAAATCTTTAAATATATTCTATAAACCAAGTAATATGTTTCCTATAAACCTTCTTCCACCTTGAAGTGTTATGTATATAGTAAGGGAAAGACCCTTCTGGAAATATAGATGTTTTTCATATAATTTATCATGTTTGGGTATTATAATTTGTCATTTGTATACATTAAACATATTTTGACATGCAGTATATTCTAATTATAAAAAAAAAAGTCATTTTAGAGGGATGCTTTAAATTTCTAAATTGTTAAAACTATTAATATTGATTCAAGGAAAGGTATACATTGATAACTTCTGTTACTTAGAAGCTGAGGGACAACTTAGTGACATAGTCTCAGCTCCAATTGCTACCGGGCTATGGAGATCCAGCCCTTGGTACTGGAGCCAGGAACTTCTCACAGTGTGACTCGCTGCTGGACAGAAGTCTGCTGAGCACCTTTCCAGACATCCAGGTATATAAGTTTGTAAGGTTCATTAAAGGTCCAAGCCAAAAGGCCAGCGAAGTTGATCAAAGAATTGCCAGTAGTACCTCTTTGATTGATTTTAGATATAAGGTCAGTTTCTTGGCATCGCTAAAAAAACCTTATACTAAACACAAGTATATTTGTAAAGGAGAAGGTAGAAAGAATATTATCAAGGTGCCTTAGCAGTATATAACGAGACTAGTTTAAGGGCTAACTAGACTTTCGAGAGAAGATCTATGGCGCTTGGGTGTGGTGTAGAGATGCTTGGTGATCACCTGTGGATGAATAAGACGGACTTCACATGGAATCGTGCAAAGAGAGAGCCTGGTATTTGCAAGAGGAAGAGCTGCTCTACAAGCTCTTTGGCGAAGTGGAGTCGCGAGTAGCTAATGATGATGAGGAAGGCTGGGAGCGCGTTTCTTGGAAAGACGAGTTCCGTGGATGAGGAGTTCATGCGAGAGGAGGAGGAGCTTTCTTCGCCCTTTGTGGAAGGCAAACCATGAGGTGGGCGATGAAGAAGAAAACTCGACGATTCTGAGAGAGGTGATGGAGCTGCTTGGTCTCACAAGCAAAAGGATTTCCAAACTGTAAATCTCATCTAGAGGTGTTAAAACCAAAGAAGTGATTTCTAGCGGTAACTTTCTAGACACGACATTTGAAAATGAATTGCAATCTTGCCTCGATTGGAAACCCGTAGAATTTCTAGAGTGATTTCTTAGAAACATGATGAGCTCGTAGTGATCTGTTTGTAAGCCAGCAAATCCAACTTAGTCCAAAGGAAACTTTGTGGCGATTTTGATCGCGTTCCCCAGCCTAGTTTCTTGACAAAGGCTTTCCTAAACGAAGATTAGGCACTTTAGAAAGAATGGGAACTTTAAACTTGCAATCACGAAAGACGAAAACTTCACTGTAGAGAAAGAGACATCAAGTCAAAGAGAGCGTACTGGATCATCTAGGTTCTCTACGAATGAAACCAGAAATTAAAAGATCTAGCCCTATCAAAACGGAGGGATCCATTGAGAATTGCTTGGGCTCAGAGAACAAATTTTATGGAGGTCTCATGAAAAAAGAAACGCTGCTGATCTTTTGTACAACACTGTGCAATTGTAAGAAGCCTCAGGATCTACGCATATAAGACCGTATCACCTCGTGCTTGTTGACATGTTCCAATGCATCTCTGCACCATCACAGCAGGATTACACTCACCTGTCCAGGGCGTTTCGAAGCAAAAGAGATGCTGCAAGCTGTGAAGCGCCTTCAAGAGAATGATTTGGCCACTAATACAACGAGAAATATGTTCTGATAAGCAACTTTGCTTCATTTTCATTGTTTCTATACTAGTGATTGTTTTCACATTGATTATGTAGGCCCAGGATGAGGAGCCTAGCAAGGAGGTCAGGAGCTCGGTTGTGCATTAAATAACATATTTTGATTGTAGTTTTGAACTGTTTCTCAAAGTGATTACGAGGATGAAGCAAATGAACTTGATGTTAAGTTCCGAACACATAACCGAAACGTACTAGTAGATCCCAACCTCAATAAGCAACATAAAGAGACCCTCAAGGCCCAGTTCTGCCTGTTTATCGTGGAGTACAGGAAAGAAAAGGAAGATGTAGCAATTTACCAAGTGCTATTTCTTTGCTTTTGATCAACTATTTCCTCTAGAATGCTGGTTCTGCCTGAGTTGAGATGCAGAGAAAAATTACTGCTGGACACTATGATAGAATATATTTGCAATCTTTGGTGGTCGATACTACACTTGATGTGCATAATTTAAAAGGGCAAAGGTTTTTACCATTCAATTTCTCCAGTTTCCTGACTTCTATGGATCCTTGAACCCTATATTGCAGTGCTTGTATGGCAGCTTCCCGGTCCTGCTACTTGTAGCAAGCTTGGACATTGTCCTAGAATGCCTGAGTTGATTGGGTATAAATCATCTTCGGCTTTGCATGATTTTGACACACTTTGGACATCACAGATGAATTGCAAAACACGCTCACTGATGTTCCTAGTAGCAGCGCTAAGAACAAGGATAACAGACTATTCAGCTTAATTTAATAAAATTCATACTTAAACTTCTTATAAATAGTATATCATGTGTTTTATTAATGTTATTATTGTTAATTATAAAATGTCCAAAACGTGATTTGCTTTACCAAGCAATTAAATTAGGCTAACAGGCTTGATATGGATTGTCTATTTTGCTAGTCATGTTGAATTGACCAGATTGTGCTAATAGATTGATGATAGACAACCACTTTTTTGCATTAATAAAGTTTTTAGTGAGAATTAGTAATCACTTGCAAATTCAAGCCAAGGGTTTAGCAGCCTCTAAACCCTGAAAACAAGAGAATAGTCTCTTTAAAAATGTATAATTTACTGGTCATTTATGAATATATATATAATATTGTGAGTGTTTGGGAAGGTATATTAATTGGGATCTAAACCACAGAATAAATTCAATCTCAAATAGATGGTCCACTATTTATGGTGTTATATATATATATATATATATATACACACACATACATATATACATATATAGAAAATTTGAAGAAGTTAAGTCTAACAAAACATCTAGAGCTTCAATTGGGCACTATCGCAAGAATATAAAACTCTCATAGGACCATCAATATATACAACATAATTGTTGACAACCATGATAGAAATAAAATTTACAATTATAACATGAACATCAGCTAATAACAAAATCCTAATTGAAACCTCAAATACAACTGCTAAACACTCAAATAAACCACTCCATACTAAAATAAGGGACTTTAAAGGCAATTGTAATCCATTAATTACCACTGTAACAAATGATAAATTCCATCACTACATTTTCCCTTTTATTAGCCTTTGAAATCATTGTTAACTTATATATATGACCATCAACAAAGTTATTTTTGTGTCTTCTCTACAATCAACTTTTGAGAGTTAAGATTTATAACTTTTATCCTTATCTAACACCATATATAAAAGGTTGGATTCACTCCATTTGTTATCCATATCCTTTTTATCCCCTTTTTGAAAGAAAAAAAATTCAAAAGCACCAATTTCATTTAAACTTGCCATATTTGTCCTCACTTTACAATTTATGTTAGATTATACTTTATTACTATATTTATTCAACCTCACTATTGTAAGTAACTAAAGAGAATGATTTGAAAAGTGATTTATAAGGGTTCAAATATAAAAAGAAAAAGCCTATTAATAAGAGTGTACCCTTTTTTCAATCAATCTAAGATCTTAGAATATTTATGGTTAAACATCTTTGAGTTTGAATAATATTGGTTTGAGTGACC
>NW_003314302.1:1490124-1589642 GCF_000143415.4 Selaginella moellendorffii | reverse complement strand
TCTCATTCGTCTTCAATTCACTACTATATCCACTCATTCTTACTCCAGCATTAGGAGCAAATAAGTTTGAAGCATTAGGAGCAAATAAGTTTAAAACATCAGAGAAAATACTATAATACTATAGTTAAGATTCTCAGCTTTATGATTCTCAGCTTCATGCACATAGTCAATATTTAAATTAGTATAAGGAGGACAAAAAACACTAAACTCAACACCAAATTAAAAATGAAAATCATAAAAGCCACAAATGGTTAATATCCTAGGAAATGGAAATATTAAAGATAAGGGAAAAAAATGTGGCAAAGGCAGGAAAATAAAAAAAGGTTAAAAAATAGTAGAAAGTAAAAAAGAAAGGATCAAATGGTAGATTAAAAAAATGGCACCTACTCCATAAAATCATTAACTTGTCTTCAAAGCTATCTTCATAATAATTAAATCCCTTATCACAATCCAAAATCAACTCAAACATGTATACATTATTTTCTTATAAACCCAATCCTTGAACATCTTCTAAGAATCAAACTGCATCATTTATACCTTTCCAACCAATGTCACGATCACACTCTAAATTAGTGAGAGATGATAATATACCAAGAATATGAGACACTATGTAATTATATCTTATGGAAGTTAGTGACAGTAACACACCAAAGATGGCTGTTGCACCAATATCATAACACCAAAAGGTAGAATCGTTAGCAACTTTAAGTGATATACTCCTAGATCGATGATGGTATAACATGGCAAAACAAGAGAATGTAATAAAAATTGAAAAAGAAGAATAAATTTAATGACTAAAATCTTAGATATAGCAAAAATTTAATACAGATCAAGATCTAAAAGAGAATAAAGGAATAAGAACAAAAGTATAATCCTAAACACTAAGTAAAGCATTATTAAAAACTTTTGCCCTCCAAGGACAAATTGCAATATAATTCACCTCCATCAATATGAGTATTTGGGATATAGGAATAGATATATTAATTGTGCTTATATATAGAAATAGATATAATAAATTTAACTATTTAACTATTTAAATAGACAATGTATATGCTATATTCTTATAATTAATATATTACCTAGGCATGTTGCATGTTCTTCTATGGGAGATAGTCATGTTCTAACGGAGGTTGATGTTGTTGCTGCCCAAGTTCATGGACAAGGGC
Source organism: Selaginella moellendorffii (assembly GCF_000143415.4). Taxonomy (NCBI): domain Eukaryota; kingdom Viridiplantae; phylum Streptophyta; class Lycopodiopsida; order Selaginellales; family Selaginellaceae; genus Selaginella; species Selaginella moellendorffii. Next base: position 1,588,476 of record NW_003314302.1, on the reverse strand, counting down.
GAGGATGTGGTCATAGCCATAATATCCACTATTAAGTGTGTGATGGAAAGTTGTCAGCGTTTTCCAAATTAGTGACTTTCATTTATTGGATGGAGACTTTGGCATCAACTACGTCCTCTTAATGTTGCTATAGTAGAAGGTCTGGACACGAAGATACTTTTGAGAAACAAAGAGTCACAAGGGTAGTAAAGGGTCTTTACGCAAATAAGTTAATAATCCCTCCATTAGAAGTATCTTTAAAGGGTTCACTCGACACTAGTTTATTTAGTGTTTACTTTCTAAGTTTATTTTTATAACAAAATATCCCATATTATTCTTTGTATTGATTGATAAAGGCTTGAGTTTATCTTCTATTGCTTTTTCTATTGCCATAAATTGCCATTTACATTTGGTCCTGTGGCAAAGCCAATTTTCATTTTTTATAGCAATAGTTATATATACACATGTGCACAAGATGAGGCGGACCTAATTGTGCATATGGGCAATTTTGAGCTTAAGGTGCAGTTATTGTGGGTGGTGTTAAGTCAAGTTTTTAATCTCATCCTTGGTATAGATTGGTTACGGCATAATAATGTTAAGTGTAACTTTAAAGATTTTCCCCCTTGTCTCATACTTTTTTATATTTTTTCCATTCCTCTCACTTTTATTCTTCTTTGTCCCTTTACTTCTACTTTTGCTTCCATCACTTTTATCTCTTTATTAATTCCTTTTATGTTTCTATGTTGTTCCTTTATTCCTTTTTCAAATCCCTCCAACAGTCTTTGTGTTGCAACGATTAATTCGTTTATGAAGGAGTACACCGATCTCTTTAAATTTGACCTATTATTTAGGTAAGATTGCAATACATCATCCTATTCTAACTAGGGATGTTTATCCAATCAAGGTTTTTATTCGTCGTTAGTTACCAAAAAAAATCATGATGAAACTTAATGGGAATATTCAATTCTGCATTGACTATCATTTGTTTAACAAAGTGACAATCTTAAATGTGTACCCTCTTCCTCACACTACTGATCTCTTGGATCGTCTAGGGAGAAGTTATTAGTTTACCAAGTTAAATTTTACTTTTAGTTACTAGCAAGTGCTAATGGCTAAAGAAGATATTTCTAAAACTACTTTTAATATACCATTTGGTTTATACGAGGTTTTAGTGATACTTTAGTGACTTTTTAGTAAATGATGGATGAGGTTTTTTATGATATGTCAAAGATGATTATTGATGATGTCTTAATTCACTCGAAGGGGATATGGGAGGAACACATCCATAATGTTTGTAAAGTGTTAGGATTCACTACGGAAAGTTGGTTTAAAGTTGAAGCGGTTGAAGTGCATGTTTAGGTCCAAAGACATGATATATTTTGGGTATTATATTTTTCATAAAGGTTTGCAAGTTAATCATGATGTACTTATGGTTGTTTTTAAGCTCCGTACTCCAAAATGTATGAATGATGTGCAATGCTTCTTAGATAAAGTGTAATATCTCAACCATTTTGTTGATCATCTTTTTAGTTATACTACACTGTTGCGAGTATTATTGAAGTTGATAACATCATTTTTCATCTAATTCGTGAATTGTGAGCCAACATTTATAAATCTCAAAGAACTATTAACAACTCCTTTAGTTTTGGCATATCCTAACTACACTCAATTTTTCATTTTGCACGTGAATACTTTTGATATTGATCTTGGAGGTATTTTGATAGAAGAAAGCCCGAGTATGTTTGGTTAATGCTATCTTATTACATATATTAGCCGTACATTACAATTAGCAAAGGTGAACTACTCCACAATAGAAAAGGAGTGTTTAGTAGTAATTTGGGGTTTTGAGAAACTTCATACATATCTACATAATTGTCATACATTGCTAAAAGGTGATCATATTGCAATTACTTCATTATTGAAGTAGAAGAACTTAATTGTATTACTTAGTGGGTTTTGAAGCTTTAAATATATGATTTTGATGTTGTTCATTGCTCGGGGAATTCTATAGCTGATGCTAATGCCTTTTCTCAAACTCATTTTCCTTCTTTATTTTCTTCTCATATTTCTTACAAACTTGTTATTCTAGCATCTGTAGAATTTTTAGATGAGGATTCTATGCCTTAAGCAGTTATTATACTTGATATTTAATGTTCACAAGGTGTGGAACAAAATTTACTTTCTCTTGACAACATTTGTGAGGCTTAAAAAGTTGAGCCGTGGATCTAAAGGCTTTGCAATATTTTTGAAAATCCTATATCACTTGATGGTGACTTACAATTTTCGTATTTATATTTTCAATATCACCTTGAAGACAACTTTGTTTATTTTATGAGGACAGATTCTAAAAATCATTTATGTCTAACGGTGTTTTTGATTTTTTTTCTATGCTTTCTTCACACTTACCATGATTCTCCTTTTCTAATCAGGTCTATAGGATATCATAACTGAAAAGCTACATAAGTCTTTCTATTAGCTGGATATATTATGTGATGTTATTTGGTATATGCATAATTGCATTTGGTGCTAAACTCGTAATACTCTCCCTCATGCTGCAAAAGGACAATTGAAATTGCAATTTTCTATCCATTTGAATTGATGGCATTTGATCTAATAAAGCGTTTTTGACAATCTATTGCTTCCCAATCTTATAGTACGTGGTTTATCTAAGGGGCTTCTTGTTTAGTGGAAGGGACCGTATTGGGTGTTAATTGGACTGCAAGTTTATGAGGTTCGGAATGATGTTCAACAAATTGGTCCTCTAGAAATTGTGCATGTATATTAGCTAAAATACTTCATACAAAGGGATCAAGAATAATTAATACTATATATAAATCCATTGGTCCCTTCTCTTAATATTCCTCCAGATCCCAACCTATCAACTAAAAAACCTTAATTGTTTTCTATCCTTCTAAGAGAAGGGATGATATAAGGTCTAAGTGAGTTATTATGCTACATATTAATATTAATGGCTGTACACTAATTTTAATACTGTCAGATTAGATTGGTTTCAATCCCCTATATATAAGTTAAGGTTTTTGGGCTAATTGATATGCTGATTTTTTATATTCCATTTCCATATTCTATGCACTAACATCAATAAATATTTAGTAAATCTTTAAATATTTTCTAGAAATCAAGTAATATCTTTCCTAGAAATCTTCTTCCACCTTGAAGTGTTATGTATATAGTAAAGGAAAGACTCTCCTAGGGGAAATGTAGATGTTTTTCATATAATTTATCATGTTGGGTAATTATAATTTGTCATCTGTATATATGGTATCATGCAGTATATTCTAATTAAAAAAACAGTTGTTTTTTTTTAAAGAGATAGATTTCTAAATTGTTAAAACTATTAATATTGATTCAAGGAAAGGTGTCATCTGTTACTTAGAAGCTGAGGGACAGCTTAGTGAGGTAGTCTCGGCTCCAATTGCTACCGGGCTATGGAGATCCAGCCCTTGGTACTGGAGCCAGGAACTTCTCACACTGTGACTCACTGCTGGACAGAAGTCTGCTGAGCACCTTTCCAGACATCCAGGTATATAAGTTTGTAAGGTTCATTAAAGGTCCGAGCCAAAAGGCCAGCGAAGTTGATCAAAGAATTGCCAGTAGTAATGAACCTCTTTAATTGATTTTAGATATAAGGTCAGTTCCTTGACACCATCTCCATCGCTACAAAAAAACTTATACTAAACACATATTTGTAAAAGAGAAGGTAGAGAGAATCTTTTCATCTAGGAAAAGGTTATAACGAGGTTAGGTTAAGGGCTAACTAACCTTTCGAGAGAAGATCTATGGCTGTAGAGATGCTTGGTGATCAGCCATGGATGAATGAAGGAGTGAAGATGGACTTCACATGGGCAGCAAACGAATCGTGCAAAGAGAGAGCCTGGTATTTGCAAGAGGAAGAGCTGCTCTACAAGCTCTTTGGCGAAGTGGAGTCGCGAGTAGCTAATGATGATGAGGAAGGCTGGGAGCCCGTTTCTGGGAGTGGAAAGACGAGTTCCGTGGATGAGGAGTTCATGCGAGAGGAGGAGGAGCTTTCTTCGCTCTTTGAGGAAGTGGCCTGGAAGGCAAACCATGAGGTGGGCGATGAAGAAGAAAACTCGACGATTCTAAGAGAGGTGATGGAGCTGCTTGGTCTCACAAGCAAAAGGATTTCCAAACTGTAAATCTCATCTAGAGGTGTTAAAACCAAAGAAGTGCTTTCTAGCAGTAAGACAAGAAAATCAAATGGATTGCAATCTTGCCTCGATTGGAAACCCGTAGAATTTCTGATTTCTTACAAACATAATGAGCTCGTAAGGATCTGTTTGTAAGCCAGCAAATCCAACTTAGTCCAAAGGAAACTTTCTCTAGACTATCAACAGTGACGATTTTGATCGCGTTCCCCAGCCGACAAAGAAAGAAGGAACTTTAAACTTGCAATCGCGAAAGGAATTCCAATGAAAACTCCACTGTATAGAAAGAGACATCAAGTCAAAGAGAGCGTACTGCTACGAATGCAACCAGAAATTAAAAGATCTAGCCCTATCAAAACGGAGGGATCCATTGAGAATTGCTTGGGCGCAGAGAACAAATTTTATGGAGGTCTCATGAAAAGTGAAACGCTGCTGATCTTTTGTACAACAAGGTTAGTGCTGTGCAATCGTAAGAAGCCCTTTGCTCCCCTTTGCTCCTCAGGATCGACGCATATAAGACCATATCACCTCGTGCTTGTTGACATGTTCCAATGCATCTCTGCACCGTCACAGCAGGATTACACTCACCTATCCAGGGCGTTTCGAAGCAAAAGAGATGCTGCAAGCGCGCCTTCAAGAGAATGATTTGGCCACCAATACAACAAGAAATATGTTTTGATAAGCAACTTTGCTTCATTTTCATTGTTTCTATCCTCAATAAGCGACATAAAGAGACCCTCAAGGCCCAGTTCTGCCTGTTTATTGTGGAGTGCAGGAAAGAAAAGGAAGATGGAGCACTTTACCAGGTGCTATTTCTTTGCTTTTGATCAACTATTTCCTCTATAATGCTGGTTCTGCCCAAGTTGAGATGCAGAGAAGCATTGCCGCTAGACACTATGATAGAATGTATTTGGCAGTCTCTTGTGGTCGATACTACACTTACGCAATCCTTGATGTGTATGTTGAAGTGCATGTTTGGAACAACGAGATCGACTACAACTCATACAAAGGTACTGAGCACTATATGTTCTATGTTTCGCCTACTTGCAATACGTTTTTTGTCTGTTTAAACAGCAAGGTGTGCCTCCTTTGGACAAATCAGTGTTGACTGCACGTATGCAAAAGGACTGGATTTGAAACGTAAACAGTAACGAATGAAAAATACTTGGTTGGAGATTTCTCTATGTAGAGGATGAAGTACATGGCTTGTCATTGTCTAATTCTTTCCGTGTGCTGATTGAATGTTTCAGTGGTATGCTCTTCCTGCCGCTAATGGGATGATTGGTCCTGATTGCTTCATAGAGGCCATGCTGAGGATTGTCGTGGGTGACAAAGTTCTGTCTTGGTCCCCGAGTGATTCTAGAAGGGTGCTCTCGAGAAGAGACGAATTTATAAGCTTGAGTCGTGACACACCCACTGCACTGCAATATATAAGGTGCAAATGGCTTCCTTTTCCTTGTTTCAGTCATCAAAAACTAAATCAATTGGCCATGGAAGTGAAGAAAGCTAGCATTTCATTGCTAGGAGCAAAGCAATGTCTCTCCAGCACTTTCAGTTGCCATGCTCAGGGTTCATTCTAAAAACCTTATGACGTTCAACAATCAGTGCACGAAAAAGAAACCCCATGACTCAATTCATCATCTCGAGTACGAGAGTGGTGGCTTAATGCTTTGCCCCTCAGGCGTGGATACAAGCAGCAGACAAGATAACTAAATAATAGCAGACCTTTCGTGAGGAGGAAAGTTGCTAAGAAAATAAAAAAAGCCTCTACAGTTTTCTGCCGGTAACAAACTTCCTTTGATCAAGGTTTAAATGCGGAATGGCACATTTTAACAGTTCTGTGGATCCTTGAGCCCTATATTGCAGTGTCTGCTACTTGTAGCAAGCTTGGAAATTGTCCTAGAATGCCTGAGTTGATTGGGTATAAATCATCTTCGGCAGTGCAGATTTTGACGCACTTTGGCTAGACAGAATTTCTCTCGTGATTGATAAGATGGATTAAACAATATCTTAAAATAAACTTGAATTCTCTCGAATACTCTTTACTTCTTTAAAGAAAAATGTGAGAGAGCAAAAGTAAAAGATTTATACGTTTGGAGCATGCAATCCTTCCGGATAACAACGTCGCCCCTCGCTATAAAAGAAAGCCAACAACCAGGAGCAAAGAGTTCCAGGAAAGCATTTCCTCCTCCTCTAGATCATTGGAGTTGTCTTCTGGATTCGATTGGTGGATCGATCCTGGCTGCTTGGCTTGTTCCCGGTGGCAATGAATGGGGGAAAACATTGGGGAAGAAGCAGACCATCCCGGGGCCGCGAGGATGGCCAGTGCTTGGAGTCTTGACGGAGATGGGAGGCCAAGCCCACCAAAAGTTGCCCAAGCTCGCCGAGAGGTACCACGCCAAAGAGCTCATGGCCTTCAGCCTGGGGAACACGAGGACGATCATCACCAGCAAGCCGGAAGTGGCACGAGAGCTGCTCAACAGCTCCGAGTTCGCGGACAGGCCTCTCAAGCAGTCGGCGCAGCAGCTCCTCTTTGGACGAGCAATTGGCTTCGCTCCCTATGGAGATCACTGGCGTAACTTGCGAAGGATTGCATCCAACTATCTGTTTTCTCCATGCCAGATTGCTGCTCACGAACCATCTCGTCAGGCAGAGACAAGCAGGTTGATAGAAGCAATGAGTACCTTTGTAACTGACAGCCACGGCCTTGTCTGAGTCCGGGACTTTCTCCAGCGAGCTTCGCTTGACAACATCATCCAGACGGTGTTCGGCAGGAGGTTCGAGGATGGCTCTGAGGATGCTGCTCGGCTCGCTGAGATGGTGAGGGAAGGATTCGAGCTTCTTGGTGCGTTCAACTGGGCCGATCACTTGCCAGAAGGCAGTCGACCCGCAGAACATCCTCCAGCGCATAAAACTCATAAAACATGCCCTTAGGAAATTCTGACATATTTTCAATGGAGAAAAATCCTGTACTAGTTGCTCATGCCGCCCAGAAGAATCAGTCGAGCTCGGTGGCTATTCCACCGCGCATTCTTTGATTGATCTTAGATACAGTATTTGTACAGGAAAAGGTGGAAAGAATATTATCATCTAGGAAAAGGTGCCTTAGCAGTATATAATGAGACTAGTTTAAGGGCGAAGTAGACTTTCGAGAGAAGATCTATGGCGCTTGGGTGTGGTGTAGAGATGCTTGGTGATCAGCTGTGGATGAATAAAGGGTGAAGATGGACTTGACATGGGCAGCAAACGAATCGTGCAAAGAGAGAGCCTGGTATTTGCAAGAGGAAGAGCTGCTCTACAAGCTCTTTGGCGAAGTGGAGTCGCGAGTAGCTAATGATGATGAGGAAGGTTGGGAGCGCGTTTCTGGGAGTGGAAAGACGAGTTCCGTGGATGAGGATTTCATGCGAGAGGAGGAGGAGCTTTCTTTGCTCTTTGAGGAAGTGGCCTGGAAGGCAAACCATGAGGTGGGCGATGAAGAAGAAAACTCGACGATTCTGAGAGAGGTGATGGAGCTGCTTGGTCTCACAAGCAAAAGGATTTCCAAACTGTAAATCTCGGGGTGTTAAAACCAAAGAAGTGCTTTCTAGAAGTAACTTCCTAGACACGACATTTGCCTCGATTGGAAATCCGTAGAATTTCTAGAGTGATTTCCTAGAAACATAGTGAGCTCCTAGTGATCTGTTTGTAAGCCAGCAAATCCAACTTCAAAGGAAACTTTCAAGAGCAAATTCCTTCCTCTTGGCGATTTTGATTCCCCAGCTTAGTTTCTTGACAAAGGCTTTCCTAAACGACCTGGTAAAGAGATTAGGCACTTTGAGTCGAACAGAATGAATAAACTTGCGAAAGGAATTCCAGTGAAAACTCCACCCTGGCCTGTATAGAAAGAAAACAGAAAGAGACATCAAGTCAAAGAGAACGTACTGGATCATCTTGGTTTTCTACGAATGAGATCTAGCCCTAGCAAAATGAAGCAAGGCAGCCGCAAGCGGGGCTATAGCAAAATCGCCAAGGCAATGTCTGAGTCTACGGCATATCACATTGGAGTGGAGTCTTTTGTCAACATATGGCGGACTGAGGGATAGTTGCTTGGGCGCAGAGAACAAATTTTATGGAGGTTTGATCTTTTGTACAACAAGGTTACTGCTGTGCAATCGTAAGAAGTCCCTTTGCTCCTCAGGATCTATGCATATAAGACTGTATCACCTGGCGCTTTTGTTGACATCTTCCAATTCATCTCTGCACCGTCACAGCAGGATTAGGGCGTTTCGAAGCCAAAGAGATGCTAAGGGCATGCGACTTCGAGGCTTTGAATACAATGAGAAATATGTTTTGATAAGCAACTTTGCTTCATTTTAATTGTTTCTATCCTCATGATTGTTTTCACATTCATTTTGAAGGCCCAGGATGAGGAGCCTGGCGAGGAGGTCAGAAGCTCGGTTGTGCATTAAATAAAATAATCTGAATGTAGTTTTGAACTGTTTCTCAAAGCGATTCCGAGATGACGGATCCCAAGTTCTGAACACATAACCGAAACGCACTAGTAGATCCTAAGCTCAATAAGCGACATAAAGAGACCCTCAAGCCCTGTTTATCGTGGAGTGCAGGAAAGAAAGGAAGATGGAGCAATTTACCAAGTGCTATTTCTTTGCTTTTGATTACTCTGCTCGATTATTTCCTCTAGAATGTTGGTTCTGCCTGAGTTGAAATGCAGAGAAACATTGCTGCTGGACACTTTGATAGAATGTATTGGCAGTCTTTTGTGGACACTTACGGCATCCTTGATGTGTATGCTGAAGTGTTCTGAACAACGACATCGACTACAACTCATACAAAGGTACTGAGCACTATATTGTTCTATGTTTTCCCAACTCGCCGTACGTTTTTTGTCTGTTTGGAATTGTGCAAAGAGCAAGGTGTGCCTCCTTTGGACGAATCAGTGTTGAATGCACGTACGCAAGGTGGCCTCCTTGAGTTGCAGAAATGGCCGGCCTTGAAACGCAAACAGTACTGATGACAAATACTTGGTTGGAGATTTCTCTACGTAGAGGATGAAGTACATGGATTGTCATTGTCTAGTGCGCTGATTGAATGTTTCATTGGTATGCTCTTCTTGCTGCTAATGGGATGATTGCTCCTGATTTACGTTGCTTCATAGAGGCGATGCTGAGGATCGTCGTGGGTGACAAAGTGCTGTCTTGGTCCCCCGAGTGATGCTAGAAAGGTGCTCTCGAGAAGGGAGGAATTTGTAAGCTTGAGTCGTGACGCATCCACTGGCTGATCCACTGCAATATATAAGGTGCAAATGGCTTCCTTTTCCTTGTTTCAGTCATCAAGAACTAAATCAATTGGCCATAGAAGTGAAGAAAGCCAGCATTTCATTGCTAGGCGCAAGGGAATGTCTCTCTAGCACTTTTAGTTGGCATGCTCAAGGTTCATTCCAAAAACATTATGACGTCCAACAATCAGCACAACCTCGTTCACGAAAAAGGAACCCCATGACTCAATTCATTGTCTCGGGTGATATGTGACGAGAGTGGTGGCTTAATGCTTTGCCCCTCAGGCGTGGATACAAGAAGATAACGAAATAATAGCAGATCTTTCTATGCTAGAAGATGGAAGAAAGTGTTTTCATGAAGCACATTTTAACGAGGCAAAGCTTTTTACCATTCAATTTCTCCAGTTTCGTGTTTTTCACATTTCCTTGCTATACAATTTGGATCCTTGAATCCTATATTGCAGTGCTTGCATGGCAGCTTCCCGGTCCTGATACTTGTAGCAAGCTTGGAAATTGTCCTCGAATGCCTGAGTTCATTGGGAATAAATCATCTTCGGCTTTGCAGATTTTAACGCGGACAAAATTCCTCGAGTGATTGATAAGGTTGGGTTAAAGAATATCTTAAAATAAACTTGAATCTTCTCGAATATTCTAAATATATTCTTTACTTATATGACTCAAATAATTTCTTGAAAGAAAAAAAAAAATGCGAGAGAGCAAAAGTAAAAAATTTATAGGCACTTACCGTCTGGAGCATGCACCTCTCCTTCCGGATAACAACGTCGCTCCTCGCTATAAAAGAAAGCCACCTCCCAAACAACCAGGAGCAAAGAGTTCCAGGAAAGCATTTCCTCCTCCTCTAGATCATGGAGTCGTCTTCTGGATTCGATTGGTGGATCCTCACTCTGCCTTTCTTCCCCCGGCATTTAGCCACCGATCATGCATGCCGATTCGTCGCTGCTGCTGTGGCCGTGCTCGTTCTAGCTGCTGTCTCGGCGATCCTGGCTGCTTGGCTTGTTCCCGGTGGCAATGCATGGGGGAGAACGCTGAGGAAGAAGCAGACCATCCCGGGGCCGCGAGGATGGCCAGTGCTTGGAGTCTTGACGGAGATGGAAGGCCAAGCCCACCGAAAGCTGGCCAAGCTCGCCGACAGGTACCACGCCAAAGGGCTCATGGCCTTCGGCCTGGGGAACACGAGGGTGATCATCACCAGCAAGCCGGAAGTGGCACGAGAGCTGCTCAACAGTTCCGAGTTCGCGGACAGGCCTCTCAAGCAGTCGGCGCAGCAGCTCCTGTTTGGACGAGCAATCGGCTTCGCTCCCTATGGAGATTACTGGCGTAACTTGCGGAGGATTGCATCCAACTATCTGTTTTCTCCACGCCAGATTGCTGCTCACGAACCATCTCGTCAGGCAGAGACAAGCAGGATGATCGAAGCAATGAGTACCTTTGCAGCTGACAACCACGGTCTTGTCCGAGTCCGGGACTTTCTCCAGCGAGCTTCGCTTAACAACATCATGCAGACGGTGTTCGGCAGGAGCTTCGAGGATGGCTCTGAGGACGCTGCTCGGCTTTCTGGGATGGTGAGGGAAGGATTCGAGCTGCTCGGTGCATTCAACTGGGCCGATCACTTGCCAGCTCTCAAAGCAGTCGATCCCCAGAACATCCTCCAGCGCTGTGCCGTTCTGGTTCCCCAAGTGACGAGGTTTGTCCAGAGGATCATCGACGAGCATCGCCAGTCGGACGATAAGAAAGTTGGCGAAGCCGACTTTGTGGATGTGCTGCTCTCCTTGGATGGTGAGGACAAGCTTGAAGACGCGGACATGATCGCAGTTCTCTGGGTAACAAGCTTCAAAGCTTCAAAGTCTGCCTCTGTTTTCTTTTATGACTTACGTGGTGTTTTGCAGGAGATGATTTTCCGAGGCACTGACACGGTTGCACTCCTCACCGAATGGATTCTTGCAGAGCTCGTCCTCCATCCTGAAATCCAGAGCAAGTTGCGGCATGAGATCACGAGCATCGTTGGAAAATCCAAAGTTGCCGAGTCTGACCTCCAGAAGATGGTGTTCCTCCAGGCCGTTGTAAAGGAGACTCTTCGGATGCATCCTCCGGGTCCCTTGCTCTCTTGGGCTCGGTTGGCGATTCACGACGTAAGCTTGAGTGGCCACCACGTCCCTGCAGGTACCACGGCCATGGTAAACATGTGGTCCATCACTCACGATCCTTCCATCTGGTCCGAGCCTGAGAAATTCAACCCGGAGAGATTTTTGGAGCAGGACGTTGATGTGAAAGGAACCGACTTACGTCTCGCCCCATTCGGAGCTGGTCGCCGAGTGTGTCCCGGACGAGCTCTCGGCCTCGCTACTGTTCTTCTCTGGACGGCTCGGTTGGTTCACAAGTTTGAGTTCCAGGTCGACCCAGCCCATCCCGTTGATCTCACCGAAGTTCTCAAGCTTTCGAGTGAGATGGTAAAGCCTCTGGTGGTAACAGTGTTATAGTCTGTGCCTGTAGTCAAGGGCTGTGCCTGTACCTCACAAACAAATCGAAGCTGGTCAGCTCATAGATAATAAGTCGTTTACCTTATGCCTATACGTGCACCAGTATCTCGAATGTTATGGTGGCGTTCCATTGCCTCTCGAACATTTGTCTCAATCGCGGGTCTCGATCGTGAGTACATGGAAAAGATAAAAAAGACCACATGATATGCTGCTTCGGAGATAGACGAGAAGTTCCGAGCTGTTGAGCCAGAGGTCATCCAGCACGTCGTGTGTGATGTAATGGCACACGCACCATAAAGGAAACACAGCCTGATTTGTTCCGAGCGGCGTAAGGGTGGGGACTTTTCCATCACTGCTTCCCGAGGATTTATGACTTCACAAGCTTTGTCTCGGCTCTTTCCACTTCAACAACGTTTCTCAAGCTCAAAATCTTCGCTTGCTCCTCCCACATTCCTGTGCTGCCGTAGATGGCCCCCATAAGCACGTAAGCGGCGCCATTACTTCCATCCAGCTCTACCAGTCTCTCGAAGGCCAGCCTTCCAAGTTCCACATTCTTCCACTTGCGGCAAGCAGCTAGAACCGTCCTCCATGTCAAGGCATCTGGTTTAAAAGGCATGGACTTCACCAACGCCAAGGCTTCCTCGAGCTCGTTGCCCCTCCCAAGGATATCAACCATGCAGTGGTAGTGATCCAAGCCAGGCCTCACGTTGTATCCCGGGAGCATCGAATGGAAGCACCGTCGGCCTTTGTCGAGAAGACCAACGTGACTGCACGCTGACAGGAGAGCCAGGAAGGTGATACCGTCGGCCTGGACACCTTCGTCTTCCATCCGGTGAAACAACTCGAACGCTTGCGTGGTGTCACCTCGTCGGCTGTATGCTACTATCAAAGAGTTCCAAGTCGTCAAGTCTGCTCCAGAAGTGAGCGAGTCGAAGAGCTGGCGAGCTGCGAGAACGCAGCCACATTTGCCGTAGAAGTCCACAAGACACGATGGCACAATCGCATCCTTCTCCATCCCAAATCTGTAAACATCTCCCTGTATCCTTTTCCCAGCACCGAGTGCCGCTACACTACCACTGGCGACGAGAGCTGCGAGAAAAGCACGGCCATCCGGTGGAACACCTGTAGCCCTCATGAGTGAGAAACTTTCCAATGCCTGTTCCCCTTCACCGTTTTCAGCATACCCGATCGTCAATGCCGTCCAGGAGACAACGTTGTGACACGGCATCTTCTCAAAGACACTTCGAGCTTTCACCATGCTCCCACACTTTGAAAAAAGATCGATCAAAGTGTTGGCGAGAAAAACGTCGGAACTTCTGCTTCTCACGGCCAAAGAATGGATTCCGGCCCCCAGCTCGCAGCACCTGACCTTCACAACTTCGCCGTTGATCTTCTCCTCGACTGCCAAAGCTATGCAGGCCATTCCTCCAGCCATGAAAGTTCTTGCATTTGGTTCACAGCCTCGACCTTCCATACACCCCAGCAGATCCAAAGTCAAGCCAGCCTCTCCATTTTCTGTGTATCCCAGCATCAAAGCAGTCCACGAAACCACTGTGTGATCCGACATCCTGTCGAAGACACGTCGCGCATCAGCCATGCTCCCACTCTTCGCGTACATATCGATCAAGGCATTGGAAACGAACTGGTTGGCAAAGTCACAGCCTTGTCTTCTCGCTTGAGCGTGCAAATCCATCCCTTTCTCTAGCCATCTAGTTCTCCCCTTGGCACCATCTTCTCTGGAGGCTAGCTCGCTGCAAGCCGTGATCGCGGCCACGAAAGTCCTGGAATTTGGAACACCACAGCACTGTAAGCTCGAGAAAATCTCCAGAGCTACTTCACTCTCACCATTCTCCACGTATCCCGCGATGAGAGCGTTCCACACAGCTACATCCTTGTGAAGCATCCCATCGAAGATCTGGCGAGCCTCGCGCATTGAGCTGCTGCATTTACCATACATGACGATCAGCGCGGTAGAAACGAACTTGTTTGAATCTATTCCAGCCTCCCTTGCGGCAAGATGGAGCTGCTTACCTCGCTCGAGATCGCCAGAGCTGCCGCAGGCCTTCAAACCGGCAATGCAGTCCTTGATTGTGATCGATCCCTCGAAATCTAGGCGCTGGAACACGAAGAATCTCAAAATCTTTGAAGAACAAGCAAAGAAAATCACTCACATTTCCCTGCGCTGCCGTGCCGTGGATGGCCTCGCACAAGAATCGCCGTGTCTGCGATGGAAGAACAATCCAGGATCTTGAAAACATCCCCAGAATCTCCTGGAAATCGAGGCGCCGTGTGATCTCGACGGATTCCAAGGCGCTGGAGCTCTTCCTCCATAAACCCTAAATTTTGAGCTAGGGCGGGAGCAATGGTAGAGCTAGGGCATGGAAGCAATGCCGCTAGAGGGATGGATCGATCACCAATGAGGGCAAACCGATGCTATCGCAGCTCCAGCAAGCAAGAACAGGTGCGTTGTCCATCGATCGATCGACTCACAGCTCTCGCATTGTGTTCTAGGCTATCATCTCCTCTCTCACATCTCCATCCATCGCGCTCTCGGTAGCTCCGGCAGCCTAGATTCATGGCTCAAGCGGCGATTAAAATGGATAGACGAAGATCCACAGCAGCGGCAAGACGATACCAGGATCTACGCCGATCTCCTCGACGTTGTCGCGGATTCCAGGTCTCTAGATCTCGGCAAGGAGGTCCACGCACGGATTTGCAAGAGCGCCATGGACAGGGGGCCGTTCATGGGCGACTTGCTAGTGAGGATGTATGTGGATTGCGGCAGCTTGATCGATGCCAAGGCGTGCTTCGATCGAATGCCCGTCCAGGACGCGCTCACCTGGGCGAGATTGATTCGCGCTCACGGACAGATCGGTGATAGCGAGCAAGCGCTCCATCTCTTCCGATCGATGCAGCTGGAAGGGGTGGCTCCGGTTAACAGGAACTTTGTGGCTGTTCTTGGCGCTTGCTCGGCTGATCCAGAGCTTCTCGAGGAAGGAAGAAGGATTCACGGGGTCTTGCGAGGAACGGCGATGGAGAGCGATCACTACGTGAGCACTACGTTGCTCCACATGTATGGGAAGTGTAGCAGCGTGGAGGATGCCAGGAAAGTTTTCGATGGGATTCGCCACAAGAGGGTGGTAGAGTGGAATGCGATGATCACTGCCTACGCGCAGCAAGATCATCACGAGCAGGCAATCCAGGTGTTCTACGCGATGCTGCTGGAAGGGGTCAAGGCCGAGAGAATCACCTTCATTGGAGTGCTTGATGCTTGCTCCAAGCTCAAGGATCTCGAGGTGGCAAAGCTCGTCAAGCTTTGCGTCGAGGAGAGAGAACATGATCATCTACACGACTCTAGTTTCGCCACTGCTCTCGTCAACTTTTATGGAAGCTGTGGAGATCTAGAGCAAGCTTTCCGAGCTTTCTCGAGGCACCGGCTAGAGCTGATACTGGCGACTGCGATGATCACGCAGTATACCCAGCGCGAGCGCTGGGACGAGGCTCTCGAGCTCTTCAAGGTGATGCTGCTCGAGGGCGTGAAGCTGGACAGGATCGCGTGTATGGCGGTGCTCAACGCTTGCTCCGGGCCGAGAGGATTGGAAGAGGGGAGGATGATTCACGGCTTCATGCGAGAGATCCGGTTTGACAGGCACGTCAACGCAGGAAACGCTCTCATCAACATGTATGGAAAGTGTGGAAGCCTGGAAGAAGCTGTGGAGGTTTTCCGCTCCATGCAGCATAGGGACGTGATCTCGTGGAACACCATCATCGCAGCTCACGGCCAGCACTCGCAGCATCCGGAGGCTCTCCACCTCCTCCATCTGATGCAGCTCGACGGCGTAAAGGCGGACAAGATCAGTTTCGTCAATGCTCTCCCGTTGTGTGCTGCCTCGGAGGCTCTAGCAAAAGGGAGGATGATCCACTCGTGGATCGTCGAGAGCGGTATCAAAGCCGACGTGATGCTGGACAACGCCATCCTCGACATGTACGGGAGCTGCAAGAGCACCGACGACGCGTCCCGGGTGTTCCGAGCCATGAAAGCTCGAGACCAGGTGTCCTGGAACGCGATGATCACAGCTTACGCCGCTCAGCCTAGGCTCTCCTCCGAGGCACTGTTGCTTTTCCAGCAAATGCAGCTCCACGGGTTCATGCCGGATGTAATCTCCTTCGTCGCTGCTCTCTCGGCTTGCGCAGCACAGGCCTCACTCGCCGAAGGAAAGCTACTCCACGATCGCATACGAGAAACCGGGCTGGAGAGCAACATGACAGTGGCGAACGCGGTTCTAAACATGTACGCAAAGTCGGGGAGTCTGGTACTCGCAAGAAAGATGTTCGGGAAAATGCCACTGCCGGACGTGATCTCCTGGAACGGGATGATATCGGCCTTCGCTCAGCACGGCCACGCGGACCAAGTTCTTCGATTCTTTCGGCGGATGAACCACGAAGGCAAGCTTCCCAACGACGTGACTTTCGTCAGCGTCGTCTCGGCTTGCAGCCACGGTGGCCTCGTCAAAGACGGCGTCCAGCTCTTCGTGTCGCTCCTCCACGACTTCCCGACGATCTCCCCGCGAGCCGAGCACTACTACTGCATGGTGGACCTCATAGCCAGAGCCGGGAAGCTCGATGCTGCCGAGAAGTTTATAGCCGCGGCGCCTCTCAAGCCCGACCGGGTGATCCACTCCACGATGCTGGGAGCCTCCAAAGTTCACAAGGACGTGGAGCGAGCGAGAAAGTCTGCCGAGCACTTGATGGAGCTCACGCCGGATCGCTCCGCGGCGTACGTGGTGCTGTCGAATCTCTACGACGAAGTCGGGAAGAAGGACGAGGGGGCCAAGATCCGGAGGCTCATGTACGAGAAGAACATCAGGAAGGAGCCGGCTTTCAGCTCCATCGCGGTGAAGCGAAGAGTCCACGAGTTCTTCACGGGGGACACGACGAATGCTCGAACTCCGGAGATCTTGGAGGAGCTGGAGAGGCTGAGCTTGGAGATGGCCAAGGCGGGATACACTCCAGACACCACTCTCATGCTTCACGACGTGGGGGACGAGCAAAAGAAGCGCTTGCTCTCGTATCACAGCGAGAAGCTGGCGATTGCGTTTGGGTTGATCAGCACGGCCCCGGGAACTTCGCTGAGGATCATCAAGAACTTGCGCGTGTGTGGGGACTGTCACACTGCCACCAAGTTTATCTCCAAGATCACGGGAAGAGAGATTGTGGTGAGAGACAGCCATCGCTTCCATCACTTTGACAATGGGACGTGCTCTTGTGGAGACTATTGGTAATTCGGTTAAATTTTATTTAATTTATTTTTAAAATAAGGAACAAAGCAAAAAGGTGGTTATTAACACAAAGGGTAGTTTAGTTTTCTATAAATCCATGAAGGTAAGGGATCAGAAGGAAAGACAATGGGTTCTCACTCGAGTTCTTCGATTGATCATCCATCCCCAATTTCCTTAAAGCCGACTTGGTGTAACAAGAGGAAGCGTTCTCCACGTCCCCGTTCTTCGAAGAGTTTAACTTGGTCGACCAAGAGGAAGCGTTCTCCACACAAGAGGATCGCCCTGTATCCTCCAGCGTTGATGGATCTGGAAGGATCCCAGATGGATCACGCAAGTTTCTTTGAACTTGGAGAACCCAGAAAGGTGGACAACGAACTCGTGATGAATCAAGAACTACTTGAAGAGTTCAGATTGGACAAGGTCGACTTGGAGGAACTTCTCAAAGATCTATGAAAATTCACACACTTACTTAAGTTATAGTAATAAAAATATATATATCTTTGTTCCAAGACATCCCATCTCTCATTTTTGCAAGAAATTTGAACAAATAAACATTTTAATGATTTAATTTGATTAAAACATCCCTGGATATCCTTTAGGGTCACAGTCAGTTGAAAGTAACTGTCGTCCGGGCAAAATGATTGGCAAATTCCTGCCACTGCTGCTGCTGCTTTCGATCGATTGCTTTAGTGCGTCAGCTGTGAGTTCACAGAAGGATCAAGTGGTTCATCACGGCCACCATGATCTACAGCACCATCGAAAGCACTCGAAACATCCCAAGCATCCACACTCGATCATCGACAACACGAGCCAGGATTTCCAAGAGCTCTGGAAAGCCTATCAAATTTTCCTGAACCGGCTCTCGAGATCACTCGCAAAAGATGACAACGATGGACTTCCCTGGTGGTATAACATCATCCCGCACTTTCCATGGCCCTCCTTTCCATTTCCGTGGCCTCCAATGCTACCGCCACCGCCACCGCCACCGCCTCCTTTGTGCCCGCCACCACCGCCGCCAGTAAACTTCACCTCCAGCGATGTCGATCGAATCAACCTTGCTCTCAACATTCACTATCTCCAAGCCGAGTTCTTCCTCCATGCAGCGTTTGGACACGGGCTTGACAAAGTTAATGCAAAGCTTGCCAAGAAGGGGCCACCGCCTGTTGGAGGCCGCAAAGCTCGACTCTCTACACGAATGGAGCATGTTGCCAAAGAACTTGGGCTCCAATCTACAGGTCATATCAGGTAATTAACATTTCTTTCTCTCAAGTCTTTTTTTCTAAAGCTGTTTCCCACACAGGGCAATCCATGATAAGCTGGACAAACAATCAATTTGCCGGCCCTTGCTAAACATCAGTGTTGGAGTGTGGGATTCCCTCATCAGCAAGGCTCTCATTCACAATCACACCGAAGTTGATGGTGGTGGTTCTTTGCACTTTGATCCGTACGAAAACGACGCAAACTTTCTCATTGCTGCATATGTGATACCGTACATTGGTCTCAACACGCTCATAGATTCTAGCAATCGAGTCACTGGCATTCAAGCACGAAAGGTAACAAAGAATTACTAGTTTTAATGAAGATTTTCAAGAGATTCTTTGTTTCTTCAAAACAGTTGGTTTCCGGATTGATGGGAGTCCAAGCCGGCCAGGACGCAGTGATCCGGACATTGCTCTTCGAGATCATGGAAAACAAGCTGCGTCCGTACAACGTCACAGTCGCAAAGTTGACAAGCCTCGTCTCGGATCTCCGGCACAAGCTTGATCACACAAGAAAGGCCGACGAGGGCTTGAGTGTGCATCAAAACCGTGGAGCCGAGAAGCAAGTAAACGGGAATTTGATCTCCGCGAATGACTACTCCATGGCCATCTCGAGATCGCCCCAGCAAGTTCTCCAAGTTTTGTACGGAACAGGGGACGCTTCGGTACCGGGATTTTTCTTCCCCAAGGGGGCTAACGGGAAGATCGCTGGCATCTTTCTCAAACCCAGGCGGCCCAAACTTTAGTATGAAGGACCTTTTGCCTTTCCAGAAGTTCTTGCAAATGAGATTCCAAACTTAGGATCAGCCGAGGAAACCTTCTTGTAAAAACGAACGGTGTCTCCTTCCTTGAGCGAGTGCTCCCTCACGTAATGAATCCAGTGTGTTGTGATCAGGCTCCCAGTTTTCCCTTTCTTGCACCGGAGCTCCCAAACTCCGCCCTCTTCGTCCACAAATTCCACGAGAACCTTTTCATTCGGGAGCATCGACTCGTACTTGACCGGGATGAGCAATCTGTGCAGGCTATTCACGTCGCTGGCGGTCAGCTTCTTGCCAAATAATAAAGCCCAACGAGATGGATCGCAGGTGACGAGAGGATCCTCGCGTTTCCGGGGTCTCCACTTGTGACACTTCGATTTCTTGGTGTCTCCCGCCGCCTGAATCGCGCCATCTTCACCAGAGGAGGAGGAATCTTTCAACTCATCAGTCCTTGAACCGACATCTCGATCGCCCATCTTAAGTATCTTTACCTTTTGTCCCAGTCCTTGACTTTCGTCCATGACCACCACCTTTCTTCGTTTCTTCTCTTGTAGCTGCCCAGCTTCCTGGTTAATCACTCGTCTTTTGCCGTTGGAATCGGGCTCGCTGGTGCTCATATCCGCCGTGAACCAAAGTAGAGCCCTCCAGAGCATGGATTTCCGTGGAGACCGCTTCCTTCTCAGGATAAATGTCTTCGGGAAACTTGGCTGCAAGGCTGCAGCGTCTGCAAGAACCAACAGTCCAGAAAAATCTTTGCTTGCCATCTCACAACTAGTGAAAAAAACCCTTTGCTTTAATCCAAACCTATATTGCCTTTAAAATAGAAGTTAAGCAAAAGGGGGTTAAAAATCTTGGCGACGCCAACGTGGCAAAAGGTTTTGATTTGAAATCCCTAACAATCTCCCGGGTTTTTTTGCCGCTCTTCAAATTTGGTTCCCGGTTCGTCGATCGATCGATCGATCGGAGGAAAGATTGTTTGCCAGTGAACTACTAGAGATCGCGATGAGGAGTGCAATGGGCCTTTTGGGCCAATTGATGAGATGCCGGTCCTCCCCAGCGACCAGCGCAAATGCTGTGATGATCTTGGCATCATCGGCGCCACCGCCGTTCCAATTGAGCAGCTTCAATCCTCTCAGCACTGCCGCCGCTGCCGCCACCGCCGCCTCTAGCCCGGGAGTGGCATCGATTTGTAGAGATTTCAGGAAGCTCTTGCTCAATCGCCCATATGTAAACGAGTCTCTCTCCTTTCTCTTCGATAAGTTTCTCTAATGGGCGATGTCCAATCGATTTAACTGTCTTGGATTTCGATGGTGGTGATGCACAAACAGGGGAAGAAGAGGGCTGATCCCGAGGATGAGAAGATGCTGAGCGAGGGTGGCGGGAGCAAAAACAACTACGGGAAAGAATGCAGCCGCGTCAAAAGCACGAAACCAAAGTCTACGATAGAGAAAGTTCTCCCAGGCAAGAGAAATACCCAACACGACATG
Source organism: Selaginella moellendorffii (assembly GCF_000143415.4). Classification (NCBI taxonomy): domain Eukaryota; kingdom Viridiplantae; phylum Streptophyta; class Lycopodiopsida; order Selaginellales; family Selaginellaceae; genus Selaginella; species Selaginella moellendorffii. The sequence continues at coordinate 1,567,757 of NW_003314302.1, read as the reverse complement.
AAGAATCAAGTGAAGAGCACCGCCAAGAAGGTGAAGAAAGTCGTGGAAAAGGTGGCGGACACTGCCAAAGAAGGGCTCGAAACCGCAAAGAAGAAGGCCGGAGACGCTGCGAAGAAAGTGAAGAAAGGTGGCGGCGATGGAGGTGGAAAGAAAGGTGGCGGCGGTGGCGGAAAGAAGAAAGGTGGTGGCGGCGATGGCGGCGGGAAGAAGAAGGGTGGCGGCGGTGGTGAGAAGAAAGGTGGCGGTGGTGGCGGCGGCGGCGGTGGGAAGAAGAAAGTTGGCGGTGGTGGTGGCGGCGGCGGCGGCGGCGGGAAGAAAAAGGGCGGCGGAGGAGGAAAGAAGAAGAAGTGAAGAAGAGAGTTTTGGCTAAGTTTTTCGTGCGAATGAATATATTTTGTGCCTTCTTTTAGGGTTCTTCGAGGGTTTTAGCCCAGTTCGTGGCACATTTAGGTTTCTTTGGAATGAATGAGGCGCATTGCGCGACAATGCGCCATCGCTAAAACAGCTTTGAGCATTCCTGGCGCCTCCAGGATCGAAGAGGTAGCTACATTTTGATTTCTGTCAAGATTTTTGCAATGGATTCTTCGTTCTTGTTCTTCCAGCCGAGCGCGTTTCCTAGGCCGGGATATTCTACATCAGAGGTATGTTGAGACACGATTTTTAAGGACAAGGCGAAACGAGAAAGAAATCCTTGCAGCACTCGAGCGAATTTCTGGATGAGAGCTTGGCTTCCACGAGGACAAAGACGAAGGTAAGATAAGCTTGTAGGCTCTGAATTCTCACCTCTCTCTTGTGAATCACAGAGCTCAACTAAATCCACAGCAAGAAAAGAGCTCGACTCGAGAGAGGTGAGTCGAGTTTCACCACTTTTTCCTATATCATTTTCAAAGAAAAACTGTGCTTCGTGTTCCAGCATTCGAATGGACTTTCAGCAAGGACGGGCTCACAAAAACACGAGAGAAAATGCGCGTTCATGGCCGGATTGAAGTCATGCTCCGCCTCCAAGGACGTCGAGAAAGGACGAAAAATCCACCGCGATGCCATCGACGCCGGCCACGAATCCGACTTGTTTGTTGCCACAGCACTGGTGGACATGTACGCGAACTGTGGCAGCATGGTAGAAGCTCGCAAAGTTTTCGACAATATGCTCCACCGCGACGTGGTTTCATGGAACGCTCTCATCCTCGGCTACGTCGAGAATGGAAACAGCGAAGAGGCTCTGCGGCTGTTCGACGCCATGCAAGCTTCCAAGCGATGCTCACCGAGCTCCAGGACTTTCGTTGCGGTGCTCATGGCCTACACACACCAGGCGACCAGAAACCAGGCTCGCCAGCTCGAGTTTCTAGAGAGCGGCATGGCTCTTTACTCCCGCGCTGGCTCTCACGCAAACAACTTCGTCGCCGCGGCTCTGGTGGCTCTCTGTGCAAAGTGTGGGGGCATGCAACAAGCCCGGAAAGTTTTCGACACCGTAGCTCGCCCCGACGTGAGCTTGTGGAACGTTTACATTCTCGGCTATGTGGAGAACGGGGAGAACGACGAAGCTCTGAGGCTTTTCTATAGGATGCAGCTGGAACCGAACGCTAGAACTGTCATGGCGGCTCTCCTGGCTTGCGGGAACTTAGCAGCACAGGAAGAAGGAATCAGGATCGACGGGATGAACTTAAAGGTGGAAGCGTTGCGGCAGGGTGTGGCTGTTCACTCGGTAGCTCGGCGGCACGGCTGTGACTCGCACAACTTCGTTGGAAACTGCTTGATCGACATGTACTCGAGGTGTGGCAGCGTGGTGGAAGCTCGCAGAGTTTTCGACAGCATGTCGAGCAAGACAGTCATCACTTGGACGGCGATGATGGTCGGATACGAGCTAAACTCCGAGGCGGAGCTGGCTTTGGAGCTCTTTTCACAGATGAGAAGCGGTCCGGAAGCTTGTGAGCCGGACGAGCGAGCAGTGGTGGCAGCTCTCACGGCTTGCGCGAGCTTGGCTGGAAAAGAAACCGGGCAGCTCATCGATGGAAAACAGCTTGTCAAGGTGGAGAGCTTGGAAAAGGGGATGGCTATTCACTCTCGGTCGCGAAGCATGGATATCTTCATTGCCACCTCTCTCATCGACATGTACGCAAAGTGTGGGAGCCTAGAGGACGCTCGCAGAGTCTTTGACGCCATGGCTCACCACGACGTGGCGTCATGGAACGTTCTTATCACCGGCCATGCGGAAGGTGGTGAAAGCGAGAGAGCTCTCGAGTTTTACGATCGGATGCAAGCTCAAGGCATATGTGCTCCAAACGCGACGACTTTAGTAGCGGCTCTCACTGCCTGCATCGACATCGCCGCGAAAGAAGAAGGGAACACCGACGAGTCAGGGAAAGGCGTGAGATCCAGCTGCTTGGAGAGAGGAACAGCTTTGCATCGCCAGGGAAAGCAACTGGATTGCGAGTCGGACATGTCCGTAGCAAACGCTCTACTGGAGATGTACGCGAGGTGTGGTAGGCTGGAGGAGCTGTGGGTGGTTTTTCACTCCATGCCATGCCGGAACGTCTCGGCCTGGACGGCTCTTATACTGGGACACGTAGAAAACGGCGAGGCCAAGGCAGCACTGGAACTCTTCGAGCGAATGCAGGTGGAAGATCAGTGCTCTCCAAAAGTTTGGACGTTTTCCTGCGCTTTCAGGGCCTGCCTGATGCTGCTCGACTTGCGAGCCGGGAAAGTTCTCCACGCTGCTGCATGCCGGAGGGGGCTCGAGGATTCTCTGACGCTAGAGACGCTGCTCATGGATTTCTACGGGAAGTGTGGCAAGGCCCCTCAAGCTCAGCACGTCTTCGACTCGCGACTCACAAGGGACTCGCTAAGCTGGAACTCGCTGATATCGTGCTACAGCCTTCAAGGCGACTCCGAGCGTGTTTTCGAGCTCTTCTATCAGATGCTATTGGATCACGAGAGCGTCGCAGTGACGGCCGCCACCTTCGTCTCGGTTCTCACCACCTGCAGCCATGCCGGACTCGTCGACGATGGCAAGAAGTTTTTCCACTCGATGCGGTCCAGGCACGGGATGGAACCGGGGCTCGAGCACTACAACTGCATGGTCGACATGCTCGGCCGGGCAAACAGGTTTGACGAAGCAGTCGAGATGGTGAAGACAATGCCGCATGAAGCAACGGCACTGACTTGGAGGACTCTTTTATCAGCGTGTCAGACTTGGAAGAATGTCGAGGTGGGAAAGCTTGCGTTTGAGGCTCTGGTGAAGCTGGACGAGAGCGATTCGGCTGGATATGTTTTGATGTCAAACATCTACTCAGCAGCTGAGTGAGTAAGTTTTCTGTTTTCGATCTTCTTTCTACTCAGTGGAGTGGCTTCTTTTTTCTTTATCTTTTGCAGCGAAGATTCTACTTTTGGGAAGGAGGAAAAAGTGATCAGCGAGGCAAAGCTCTTGATTTTCCAAAGTTTGGTGCCGCTGCAGTTTTATCCGAGCCATCCATTCCTTTTTCGTGAACAATTCTTTGACTTTGGGGTGGCGAAATTCGGTAAGCTTTCGTATTCGTCTTGATTTGTTTTGTCTTTGACAGTCGCTCTGTGCGAAAGTTGTTGATAGAACTCAATGGAGTGTGAACTGGAGGTTTTGAAAGAAAAGGTGTCACGAGGTGGGGATCGATCCAATTTAACCGCAACAACCTCTCGTGATCGCTTTGATTCCAGCAGAAGACTCGCTCGGCTTGGCACCACGATCAGCCTCCTCGAGCTGGACAAAAATGTTATGTTTGCGTTCGAGCATCCGTTTTACACAGCTCTTTCGTTCCAAAAGGTACGTCTCTCTCTCTCTTTCGTACAAAAAAGTTTCTTGTTAGTTTTCTCACCATTCCCTTCTCTCGCCACCTAACAGGGAAATCCAACTAACTCGATCAGTCAGTCCATCTCACGCTAAAAACTTCCATTGATTTCGATCACCAAACTCTTGTAAGTGGCAGGCAGCAGTGTTCCATCGCATGGTCTTAAAATCCTTCACTGTCTTCTCGTTTTGCAGAAAAAATTTCCTTCTCATCGTCGACAAATTCTAATTCCTTTCTGATTCTACAGGCAGGGAATCTCGACAGTACCCAAAAGAAGGTTGCGAGAAAACAAGCTTCGAGAACTTCCCCAGGTTTGCTTCCCTTCCCTTTCGTAAAAGTCGGCAAGAACAGAGTGATTTTTGACAATCAGCAACAACCAGGGATTTTTCTTTTCTCTCCCTCTCTCGCTCTCTCTCTCCTCTTTTTTCCCTCCTTTATACCAACAGCTTGAATGCTCGACCTATGTGGCTTTAGTATTTATTGCCATACTCCCAAGTACCATTTCTAGTGTGTGAAACACCCAGAACTCAACTGGGTGCATTTTTTCCCTTCCTTTTTTTCCCTTCTCCGTTCCCTTTTCTCTTTTCAGATACAACACAAGCATCTTCTGCCTCTTCTCTCGTTCTCTAGTTTTTTGAAAATGGCGGCTGATTTCTCGTTGTGCCGACAGTTAAGGCAGCAAATTTTACTAAGATTTCTCCCCCTGATCGTCGCAGTTGTCTTGCAACAACGGGAGCCAGTAGCACTAGCAGTTGCTCCACCAGCGCAGAGGATCGAAAGGAGCGATGGTCTGTGCAGGCAGCTGGTTCATCCATACAGCTACGACTGCCAGGAGTACATGGTAAAGTTTGATGTTTGCAGAGGGAAGTCTGGAAACTAAGCTTTGGGTCTGTGAATCAGGTGACAACGGAGGACAGTTTTCTTCTTGGTGTCCAGAGGATCAAGAGTCCAAAGTCTCCTGCAAGCCGAGGCCCTGTCTTCTTGTATCATGGAGTTCTTATCGTAAGTTTCATTTTCCTCCGTTTTTGGGCACTATGGTTACTCTTCTTTTCTCTTTTTCATTTTGTTGTTTTGTTCTTGTAGGGTGGTGATATCTGGGTGCTCAATCCTCCCTCTGAATCTTTGCCATATATCCTCGCAGATGCCGGTTATGATGTGTGGCTTGGAAACACGCGCACTACAAGCTTCAGTTACGGCCATGTTTCTTACAGGAGAAGCGATCAAGTGAGTGTTCTCTCTCGAAAGTTTTATGTGACGAAACAATCTTTTCTTGCAGGGCTTCTGGGACTGGAGTATGGATGAATTGTCACGGTATGACCTCTCTGCGATGATCAAGCATACGTATGCCGTCACTGGCAGGCAGATCAAGTTCATTGGGTATTCCGAGGTATCCAGCACTCTTTTCTCTTTTCTTTTAGTTTCGGCTTTCTTCTCCACAACCAGGGAACACAAGCAGCATTTGCAGCATTCTCTCAAGGCCAATTGGTAGAATACATCGAGAAGGCAGTAATGCTCGCTCCCATCGCTTATCTTCACCATTTTACTTCACCTATCGGACTTGCCGGGATAGCCATACAACTTGATAAGGTAGAATCGACCCGTTTTCTTAACTTTGCACTGAATGGTTTTTCATTAAGGTTCTCGACTTTTGCAGATTTATGACGCTCTTCATATCTATCAGTTCAGCCTCACCTATCGCTCGTAAGCTTTCGGAAGTTCGTGTGTCACTCATAGTTTTTCTGCTCCAAAACAGACGGACTGGAAAGCAGCTCCTGGATTACCTCTGCCCAAACAACATCAACTTCTGCCAGAAGAACTGGATCACACTTCTCACTGGTATGTAATCTTCCTTTCCGTGAATTTCACTCGGATCTTCCAAAACAGGGAACAATTGCTGCTTGAACAACAGCCGATGGGAATTCTACGACAACTACGAGCTCCAAGACACCTCCGCCAAGAACATGAAGCACTTCGCACAGCGTAAGCTCAGAAAAGTGTTCCCTTCCAATTTTCCGGGAAACAAATGCTTGTATCGTACAGAGTACCGTACGCAGACCTTCTGCAAGTTTGACTATGGCGCGACCGAGAACTTCCGGCGGTACCGGTCAAAGTCGCCGCCCTCGTACGACTTGACCGGCATCCCGAGTCAACTCCCCTTGCTCCTCATCAACGGCGGGCGTGACGCGCTCTCGGATCCAACGGACGTGGATCGCCTGATCGCGGAGCTCCCCTCGCGCCCACAGCACGTCTTTATTCCCGACTATGCCCATTTTGATTTCGTGCTTGGCCTCAATGCCAAGGACAAGGTGTACGGTCGGGTACTCTCCTTTTTCGCTGGGTGACACGTGGCACCCTGTGAAGGCTTTTCGTTCTCCCGCGGCTGCTCCAGGAAGTGTGAGACTTTCTTTGTTTGGAGATCCTTCGAGGGGATCTACTGGGAGTTGCCAGTTTCTCTGGCGATCTGGAGTGAGATAATCGGCTCCGTCTTGCTGCAATGGAGGAACCGATTCAAACATGTTTCTGGCCACTGAAATGTAGCTCCTGTTACTTTTTGCTTTCTGTAGTCTTTTTAAATTGATCTCAGCCTTTTAGCCAATTCAGCTGGCATAATAATGTGGGTACCAAGATGGCAGGCATATGGTGGCAATGTATAAATATTTAACCAACTTAATTCAGGGATGACAATGCACTCTGCATTGCTGTTGCTTGCTGCTGCTCCAAGGGCTGGTGCGGCAACCAAGAGTCATCCCTCCAGATCCTGGCTCTTTGACTCTCAGAAGCTTGTTATACAAAATATGGTAGAGCTGTAGGATTAGAAGGTAGATTGTTTTAAATCTTCTTCCAGCATGATTTCAGTAAAACACCAAGACAGATATTATAGTTATTTCTAGATTTATGTGTTGTTCTTTTCTTTTATTCTTTTTCAGTTTAATTCAGTTTTTAGTTTTTCAGAAAATCTACTTTTTTATTTTCACCACATGATTTTAAGGGATAAAAGTTTTTCCTATGCTTATGTCATGCACAAAGTATACAAAATCTTGTGATTACATTGTGGAGAAAACCTAATGTTGATGCATCAAAGTAAGTGCGAAAACATAAAAGTTATTATCCACCTGAATATTCTCTCATGAGAACAACAAGTATAAGATAAATGTTTTAAAATTATATATTCCTAGATACAATAAAATGAAAGGGAAAATCTTTTCAATAAAGATTTAAATTTATAGAATTATAAATCTGTATAATACAATATTTAAAAAAAAAACAAAAGTCCCTAATGTTACATCAATGCTCCATTCATAATAATGTCCTGAAATATATTACTGTCAACTTACTATATTGATTAACATTCATTGTTTGGCAAGTAAAAATCTAATTTTACAAATCATTTTTTACACAAAAAATATAAACTGCTTGGTAATAAATTTATGAGCTTACAACATTTAACAAAGATAAATATAATTTACATCAATGTATGATAAAAATAAAATATATTATTAAATCATTATTATTTAAAAGTAAAAAATAGAACATAATCTTGCACTAATATTACTATATGATTAATGCTTAAAGTTTTTGGCAAATATGTAGAATACACGTGTGAAAATTAAGTAGTGATAATCTTTACTTGATTAAGTAAAAAACCATGATAAAAAAAAGCTTTTCCTAAAACTATTTTCTCAATTTTAATTGTTCAATGTAAATCAAGTTCTCCTCCACATGTAGATCTCCTTTTCCAATCATGTTTCCTCAATATTAATTAATTTAAAGTATTTTGTACACATTGTTTTTAAATATACAAAATTGGTAATAATTTTTTTGGTGTGGACTATTATTAATATATATACTAAGTATTGAATTAAGTTTTTAAACATATCTATATTTATAGGAGTAAAATTGCTATATTTGAAAATTAAATTAATGAATTCATGTACATATATATTAAAATTAGTTAAAGAATTATTTATAATACCATCAAATTATAATTTTTATTTTGTTACTTTTATCTATGTTAAAACATTAGAAAATGAACATTCATTGTTATTAATTATAGAAGTGTACAGATCTAAATATAAATCATTTTCTACAATTATTTTAAGATAAGATTTTGCTTTGTTTTTTCAATGATGTTTTGAATCTTTTAATATAAATAATAAATCACATTTATAAGTTTCTTTTAAAAAACTATTATGCTAACTAAAATTAAATATTTATTTGCTCACTAGTTTAGTTGAGCAATATCTATATTATTTTTATTTATTTATTTAGAACTTTAATATAAATAAATTTTTTATGTATAACCTTTTGATTTCTCTATAATAGTTTTGTCATTTTCCATAGTTTTGAGCATGGATGTTATAATTAATTTATTTGACATCTTTTTAGTTTTGTAAAAATTTCTTGTTTTTTTAATGCAATCATTAGGAAACCCATGCAATGAGAAATATTTTCATCAATAGTGATGAGGAAATTGATGGGTATAAAAATAATTTTTCACTTGATTTTAAAGTGAAATAAAAATTGACCATCTACAATCAAATTATGAATATATGGCTTCATTACATCTATTAACCCTAAATAATGAATAAATATAAACATGAATAAAAATAAATTTTTATATCTACATTATGTTTGTTTAGGGGCTTGGAATTGAAAATATTCAAATAATTTACAACTTGCATAGATAAAAAATAAAAAAATTAGTAAAAATTGCAAAAATTCTTTTTCCTTATCGTTATGCATATTTCTAGAATATTATAATACCGATAATTCTTCACTTTACAATGTCCTATAAAATAACAATAATAATAATAATAGAAAAATTGTGATATTTTGGCATTCTAAAAGCTTTTCCTAAACCATTACCTTTAAATATAGACTTGTGTAAAATTAGGGTACTAATTGTTGACCTTCATCCATTCCATCAAAGAGGGCCTTGGCTTAGTCAACATGCCACTCTTCTTTCGAGGCATCCTTGTTCTCTTGTGAATATTTTGCTTTCTAGCAAGATACACAGACCTACTATATGCTTTTTAAAACCATCACCTCATAAGTTATTCACGAAAAAGGTGCAGTTTGGGAGTATGAAGGGGAAGAGTGGTTGGGGCTTGATCACAACGCAATGCATTTATTATGTGAGGGAGAGCTTGCTCATTGTCTACTTTTACTCATGAATCCCTTGGCACCAAAGTTTGGAATCACTTTCGTTCAAATTAAATGTAAGAAATGGAAAATGATAAAAGGTTTATGATGCTAGCAAAGTTAACACAGCGCCACGAACTCCATGGAAGTCTTCTAGTCAAGTTTTGGGAGCTTCGACTCCTCCTGGACAGAGATGATCCACGTGTGTAGTGTATCTACGTCGCCCTTGGTCAATCTCTTGCCAAAGAGTCGAAACCAGTGAGCTTTGTTACTTCTGGGGTCTCCACTTTGTGTTTGAAGAAGATGTGGAACTTATTTGATAGCAAGAATCCTTGCCCAAAAGATCCGAATCGTCAACACTTTCATCGCCAACCCATCCTCTTTTAAACCCTTAACTTATATAATCCTTTAACTAACTACCTTTAGCCTTTTGCTTTCCCATTTATAGTTACTTACTAAAAATAACTAACCCTCGCATTTCTAGGGCTCTAGCGATATATTTCGGAATCGCGAGGTGAGCGCTGTGATTTCCTGGCATTCTCCTGATTGGTAGCTCTGCCCATGACGACCGACGGCATTGTTCTGGATCGCCTGGCGAGGGCTGTATTTCGTAGGATTTCTCGCGTTTCTTGGATCCTTTCATGTGAATCTTGCCGGAGCCTGAGCTTCTTGATCGTTCGTGTTTTGCAAGTTCTGTGGAGGATAGGACGAGATCCCGGCATTGTTCTATCACACTGCTGACGTTATTTATATTTAATCCACAGATGATTCAAGGAGTAACCAGGAACTCGGGGCTGGCAAGCAAATTTTCCCTCTCCTCCTCACCAAGCTGGATGACAACGGTCATGGTTCCATCTCTCGACCACGGGAGAAAGACGACGGTATCGGCCAATCGCACTCCAGGGCTGGTGACAAGCACAGGCGTCCCGCATCCAAATTCCAGCTCGTACAGAGAAAATCGAGTCCAGCTGGTAAGCACGATTGGTTCCGACCACAGTGATGGAATCATGTCGACGTTGTGCTGCTGCTGGATCCAATCCAAGAACCCGCCGATGTAAACGCCTGATACGTTCTGGATGGCGTCGTGGACAATCTTTGCGGCAAAAGACAGTGGTTTTGCCACCAGCTCGTCAACTTGAGCGATGGCTTGCGCGGAGAAAGTCGCGTTTCCAAAGTACTCCTTGGGAAGACCCGGAAGTCGAGTCCTTCCATCCACAGGTATGACAAGCTTGGCTTCCTTCCACGCTTTTTTACGAAGCTTGGTGCTGTATTTCCAGATGTGAGCTGCCAAGACTTCGAAGCGGGTGTAGTTTCCATCGCATTGGTTCTTCAAAACTTGGATCTGGCTGCTGGTGAAGCGAAACATGCAAGGCTTGATCTTGGCAGAGGTCTTGAAAAGAGAAGTATAATCCTGGCCATACTCTAGAGCCGGCGAGATCTTGCTGGAATTGAAGAAGGAACGATCGAAACAGGGAGGGTGAACGGGATCATGGCCTCCTGAAGCAAAGTGAGACCACGTTTTCATGAACAGGTCCATGGCAGCTCCATCTCCAACATTGTGATGCATCGCTACGCCCAAGCTCCAGCCTCCGCATTTAAATCTTGTCAACTGGACGAGCAGTAGAGGAACTTCCGTGACATCTTCGGCTGGAAACTCGCCACAGGGACACAGGACGTTGCAGCGTGACTCCTCAAAGCTCTCCAGCTTTTCATCCATAGATGCCTCGAAGAAGTCAACTCCACGATCGTTGCATTCCAGCTCGAGGCCTTTGTCGCCGGGGAGGAGTCGATAGCGGCCTGCCAAAGGATAACACACGGACAGTGCTCCGGACAGGGATTTCTTGAGACTTTCCGAGGACAGTGGCTGATCCTGAGGTGGTGCAAACAGCAAGACAAACGTTATGTAGTTGCGAGCTGAGATTTGATCGAGGACACACAGAGCTATCGGCTCCCGTGCTGGAGAAGGAAGCTTTGGCTTGATGATATCGTGCTGCCTGGACTCGAACTTCATGGCTACTTGACATCGTCTGTGGAGGTCTCCGCTTATAATTTATACAAGGTTTGCCATGTCTTTAGCACTTTGGGATCGCTACTGTTTGAGATTCTGACCGTCTGCTGGCAGGAATCTCGAGAAGTCAAAGATGTTCTTCCAAGGACACCAGATCTTATCACTTTTATCTGAAGCAATGTAGTGCATATCCGGTGGTTCTCAATCAACGTTGTGGAGTGGAAAAAGTACGAAAAAGCTACTCGAGCTGTAAGATATTCCCGTGTCCTTGAGTTCATACCAAAATGATTCCAGGAAAGTCCTTTCTTGTATCGTGGCGGGCCATTGTTTCCGTAGCTTTTGTGGAGTCCTTCACTTCGTGCAACATCAAAAGACGAGAGAAATCGATAAACAAAGGCAGATAGTCATCCATGGGCGGCGATCGAAGAAAACAAACCAAAAGCTTGCATTTGTTTAGTCCGTTAGTCTTTCTCTTGATGGCAACGAACTAATAAAGAACAAAATCACTTTTTTACTTGCGCAGCTGCATCGAATCGAGTGGAAAACTGATAGATGAGAAAAAAATCTATCGCGACGAGAAAGACTGGGAGCATCCATGGCCGTGAGCTCCAGGAATAATCCGCGGACGAGAGTATCAGTGGTGTAGGGGGCATGAAACTTGGAGGTGGTGACAAAGAGCTCGCTGCCAAAGAAACTGGAAAGTCATTGATGGTGCCGAGCATCAAGGAAAAGGAAACAGGCAATAAACAGGGACTTCGAAGAAGAACAGTTCATCGATCCAGAGAACGAGCAAAAGACCAGGAACTAACGAAGGAACTTTGGATCCATTCCAGGACTGGAAGGAAGAAGAGCGAGAGGAAGTTTACCTCGGATGTTGCAAGTGGAAGAGGGATCAAAGACTGCGAGGCTGCAGAGCTTGGGAAGATCGAGCATGGCGAGTGTCACATTGTCTCTCGCGACGCCCGAGGCCATGGGCTTGAGATCGCAGGCGCAGCTCGCATTGGATCGGACGACGTGCTCAAGACCCGTGCAGCAATCGTCCGATGGAGCCGCCTGGCGGGCCTGGACGTAAGGTACGCACGGCGAGAGCAGCGGTTGGAGCGATTGGCAGTCCTCCACCGCTGGGCCGGAGGGAGCGATCGCGTCTGCACGAATGCTGCCCAGCGCCAGAGGAGGAAGAAGAAGAACAAGAGCATGAAGAAGATTCATGGCTTTGCTTTTCCCCTTTCGGAAATTAGGGCTCTTTCCTTTAGGCCTTTGAAGTTTGAATGTTGACCAGACCGTTTCTTGGACCGAATACAAAATAATCTCTCTCTAGAAATTTTTACTCGGGACCTTTATAGGTCACCAGTATTTGTGCATTTAAATAAGAGCATTTTTGTGTTAGGAATAAGTTTTAGTTTACATTGTTATTTATGGAATTTGTGTTGTTAGTATTATTTTCCTACTTACTAATTAATTTTACAAAATTTTTGCAGTGCAACTATGAAATTACAATTTAAACTAAATGTGGAAATATTTTAAATAGATATGGCACTGATGGAGATGTATCTGTAACTATTGCCTTTGCTCCAACATTTAATCAAATAGCAGAGACAACAGTTTATTTTTACAATTTAAACAATGATGGCAATGATTTTGAAGCATGTTCTCTTAATCAATATACAAGGAGTGGGACATGAATTAATTTTTTCTCAATGAGACATGGACTTTCTTCTAGTGGATTTCAATGAATAAGTGCTCCTTGGACTGTGGATTATGTTCAAGTATCAAGGAATGGAATTACTTGCACCTTTCCGATATATAAAGAATTAAATCCAAACAAACCTGGTTTATCCACACCTCAATATGATTCAATTGATGGTAACCAGTGCTAAAATTTAGCACAAATAACTATAAGAATAAATGCTTATATTTTGAAATTGAATTTTTAGAATTAATTGTGTAATACACTTTATCTCTCTCCCTTTAATCAATTAGAAAAGGGGAAATTGCTTAAATGGGTATTTTATCCCTATATATCCCTTAAAGTTCCAAAAATTCATACTGATAATATATATAATTTTCATTTTATAATCACATAAGCTATACTCACCCTCTTTAAAGATATCAATGTCTGTGTGAAATAATTGGTCATCCCCTCATATTGTAATCTTATATTAGATCCCTTTGTCTGTAGATGTTTTACATGACAAATAGCATATTTATAAATGCATGATTTTAATTTTAAGGGTAAGAATATATTTTTCTCAAGGGCATATTATATTTTAAGTAACCATTAATTAATAAAAATCAAACCCATACTATGTACTCCGATACTATATGTAGCATAAATTGAAAAAGAGGTAATTACATAATAAACAAGCTCTTAATGCATAAAGAGACTTGCCAATATAGTTTCACAACAAAATTATTTGAAATATAAGACCATCTTTTTGGCTTTGGCTTTTAATGTGTATTTTATCCCTATATATTTTTTAAAGTTTTAAAGATCACAATGACAATATATCTAAATCTCACATGAGTTACAAATTGTAATTATATTGTTTTTTACAATTTATATTGATTTATTAGAATCTATAAACTATGATCTTAGATCCAATAAAAATTATTTTAAAAAAAACTAATTGGGTTAATTACTAAATATTCAGAAAACTAACAGATTCATAATAACTTAATTATATGAAGATATAGATTTTCTATGAATGATGTTGAAATTTAGAATTCACCAATCTTATTACTAAATTTTGTATTGAACCTACTTATATAATGCGATACCAAAATTTTAAGATTCACCAATCTTTTGTATATTTAAATCTATAAATCAATTTATATAATACATATACATATACATTGTTTATGGGCAGATTACCATAAAATTTGTGGTCTGCTAATGACCCGTAATAAGTTCTGCACTCAGAAAATTATCAGGAATCACCATCTCCGCCAAAAACATAACCCCATATCTGGAAGAAAAAATCTGAGTGCTTCGAGTCCAAAAATCTTGAAAACTCTTAGTTTAGTCACTGGCTTCCTCAGCAACTTCACCAAGCTTTGGTCTCATCCTTTCCAACATCTCCCTTCCCAGATCCCTCAGCCAGGTACTATCCACCTTGTGTTCCCTGTTCAGTTTCTCGCGAAGATCAGGATGAACTCGAAACCATTCACCCAGCAGCCTGTGAACATGAGCACGGATACACTTGTCCGGAGCCGGATACTTCTCGCACTGATCCAAGTATTCCATGAGCAAAGTCACAGGATCGATCATAAGTTTACTCGACCCCTGCTCGTCGTCCTCGCTGTCACTGGGTTTGAAAGTTCTGTATCCAGCAAAGAGCGCTGGATTCTCGAGCAGTGATTCCGCAGACAAAACACCGTCCACTCCTGTTTCCTGGATGCATCTCTCGGCGTCTTCCAGCGAGCGAATGTTTCCATTCGCCAAAACGGGAATTCGCAAAGCCTGCTTCACTGCTCGGATCACCTCCCAGTCGGCTCTCACTGTTCTCGAGCACTTTTGCTCCCTCGTCCGGCCGTGGACTGCCAGCAGCGAGCACCCCGAGCTCTCCAGCATCTTTGCGTATGAGATGGTGTCGTCGAGGCTGGGAAACATCCGAATCTTGCACGAAACTGGAACGTCCAAGTTGGAGACGAGCTTTGTTACCAGTGCCTGAACTAGAGGTAAGTCATCCATGAGGAACGCTCCATAGTTTCCTCGCTTGGCTATCCTTTGCGGACACCTGGGATAGCCATAGCCAGCGATAAGTTATAGAGAAACCGTAGAGCTTCTTACCCCAGGTTGATGTCAATGTAGTCGCAAAATGGTTCCACGAGTTTTGCTGCTGCGAGCAACGTATCCGGGTTATTAGCACAAAATTGTATCAGCAATGGCCGATCTTCCTGCCATGACGTTGTAAGAAAACAAAAGCAGCAGAGAAAAGTAACAAAGAAAAACGAAGGCTTTTCATTTACCGGACAAGTCGTGAACTCGTAGTTTCGATATTTTCTATCTTCCGAGAAGAGACGAGCGTGGAGCATTGGAGTGTAGGCTCCAGTGGCCCCATATTTTCTACACAGCATCCGGAAGGGCAGCTCGGATTGATCCACCATGGGCGCCACCATGAACTTCGGAGCTCCAATGCGTCTCCAGTGATCCCACGACCTCTCAATGTGACGAGACAGTGAGAACGAGTTGCGTGGTAGCTCAGCCTCCAAATCTAGACGAAATTTTGAGATCGAGAACAGAAAATCACTGTTCTTACCAGGCTCTGCGGCGGCGCAGTGGAATCCATTGAGCTGAAAGGCATATGAGAGAGAAATCTAGCAGCTAGAGTTGCCTTACCTGCAAGGGCGCCTGCGCGGCCGCCACCGCCATGGCGTCTGCCAAGAACCCTAAACCTAAATTTTAAAAAACACCCGCGAATTAGCCCTAGATTCCACCAGCTTTGCTGTTTGGTTGATTGATACGTCCCAGCCACAATGTTTAAAGCTTGTGTCTTTGTGCGTTTTTTGTATGGATCGATCCTGCATAGAATGTAGCTGACAAGAAATCTATCGTTTTGTGGCATGTTGCAAATTTAAGGAGGTGTTGCTTTTGTGGGGTCTCATTGTCTCAATCCCCCACCGAGAAAATTCTCGGGGAACCAGTTTAACGCCTTCGTCCGTGTCGGAGTTCAATGCAATCTTCGCAAGGATCGAGCCCAACCTAAGTGTTGGATGGATTCAATTCTCACTTGGCAACACTCGATCCATAGATTGGAGAGGGGGAAGATTCTAACCAACCAAATTCTATCCCCAAGGAAAAACCAAATATTTAGAAAAGCATCACGTCCATTTCCATCACTTTCAAGTCGTATCGATCCAGTTTCAAGTAAGGACATTTGCAACCAAAGATGGAGCCTTTGTTGGTGTTGAGGGACAACGACACCTCTCTCGAAACACGACTCTTTCTTCGTTCGTTCAAGGAAAAAAAAATGACTCTGACTAGGTTCTAAGCGGAAAAGGGATTAGATTGCGTGCGAGTTTTGTTATTATAGGACACAACATAAATCCGTGTTCACCGTCTGTGTGGACAACAATGAAAGAAAGAAAGAACTCCAATTTTTTTTTTCTTCGTGGGGACTTTCGGCGTGAGAATCATTCAAGGATGAATCGATCTTCACATCTTTCTCACTCTCTGATCGTTGCGTGTCCGTGTCGTAAATCTACTGCTTTGTTGCCAAAGGGGGCCATAAGATCGAGACTGAAAATCTGATCAGACAACGAAACTTGGCCACGGCTTTTTCCAAATATACACGTCGATACCAGTGGGCTCTTTGATATACGTGTTGAGCTTCCATAGGAGATGACGTTGAGCTTGTGATCACGCCGTGATCTCACTCACGATTTATATACTATTATATAAACTTGGCCGTCATAAAGGAACTCACCAACAAGACCTTTTAATAATAACAAACAAAGAAAGAAAGAAAATGTAAACGCTGGTGTCAATAATCACAAGTTGTTGATGCCACAAAAATTGAACCTTCGTAACGGCCCGGGTCATTGTATTTCATCAAGCAGTCCCACAAAAATAAAATTCCATCAACCCAAGGCCAAGATCAAAGACAAAAACTACCACCACGACAACAACTTTCCAGACCCTACAAAAAGGTTGACAGGCAAACAAACACACTAGGGATGAATAATGTTCTAAGTTGGTCAAACAAGATGCCAAGTTTCACGTTATCGAAAGATGTTTTGTTTGATTGATTGAGTGATGTTGTGTGAAAACTTGGGGATCGTATAATCTAGGCATGGAAGTTTGGAGTATTGCGTAGAGGCCCTAGATTTGGGCCGACACTGAGGTGTTAAAGTTTCCAGGGAAACGGCCAATTTGGCTGTTTTGCAACAATGGCAAATGTTGCACGTAACGGACATGGCCAAATTAATGACACTCGCACGGAATAGGATCTTATAACGAATCTGCTGCCGTCCATCTGGTCGATCCAAGATTTCGTCAAATCGTTGTTTGGTTGTCCAGAGGATAGATGAAAACATTAAAAAAACGCTTTAACAATGTCTAAATGGAATTTCATGGCAAGGAGAAGATTTTGGCGGTGGTAGAAACCGGAAAAGTATTTGTGTGAATAAAGAGCTGGGCACATGTTTCATGCAGGTAGAAAGACATGTTCTTGTTATTCATTCTCAAAAGGTGAGCTAGGATTTTATATTTATTATTACTATTGTTATTTTATTTATTCTTATTATTATTTGCTTTCTTTCTATTCAAGAAGTTTCTCTACGAAACGAAACGTTCTCTCTTGTTAGGACCACACCACCATTCGAGAACAAAAGTCCAGAAGAATTTAGGGCACACAACCCCCTCTTTTGACCAGAGGGAATCATGTACATTACACTATTATAATCATCTTCTTGGAATTTTAACTTGGAGTGGATTACCTGGGCCAGGAGCTCCTCTAGAATCTTAATTATAGGCCTAGAAAAAAATTGATAACAGAAAAGCGAGTCGATATAGCTCACCCAAAGTAGAAATAAAATGCCCAAAGTCAACAGTTTCAACCCTTTTGACTTGACCGTTGGATTATAACGGCGAATCGATGGTTCGCCGGCGGCCACAAGGTTACATTTCACCTGCTGACGTGGGGCCTACGTGGCCAGCCGCGGCATCTCCAAAGCATATTCTA
Organism: Selaginella moellendorffii; assembly: GCF_000143415.4. Classification (NCBI taxonomy): domain Eukaryota; kingdom Viridiplantae; phylum Streptophyta; class Lycopodiopsida; order Selaginellales; family Selaginellaceae; genus Selaginella; species Selaginella moellendorffii. The sequence goes on along the minus strand of NW_003314302.1, from coordinate 1,550,106 downwards.
CGAAGAAAATCTCTATTTTCTTGAGGTTTGATTTAAAAGCTTGTAGCGGTGAGACGTCCGGAATTTTGCGCCTTCCATCGATCGATCGATCTCTCGCTGCGATTGAGTTGCTTCTCATCGATCCATCCACGGTGTAATCCTCTCCTCTCTTGTTTCTTCTTTCTTGCCCTCGCGCGACGCCATCGATCGATTTCTTTCTTGGATAACTTGCTCGATCGATCGATACCGGCATTTCGATCGGCGCTGTGAAACGCAAGGGCGCGGCGGCAGCGCGGGCAAGAAGATTTCCAGTTCATGACTGTCCAGATCGGTGGGAGCTCGTGCAAGGGGATCATCGCTGGAAGCTATGCGCTGGATTTGATGGGAGAGCGCGACGCATCCAGCAGCAAGCCAGCGATTATGGAGGAAAATCTTTCTGTGGATCTTGAGGAGGAGGAGGAGGAGGATCATCGGCGACTGCAATGGAAGCGGCCTCGAATCGAATACCAGGACGCGGCGGGGGCGGCCGGGGCAGCAATGAGCGACGAGACGGAGAGCTCGCAGCGCAAGGGCGGCGAGAGCGCCAGCTCCAAGCTCAGTCTTTGCCCGAGAGGGCACTGGCGGCCGAGCGAAGACGAGAAATTGCGCGAGTTGGTAGCGCTCCATGGTCCACAGAACTGGAATCTCATAGCGGAGAAGCTCGAGGGACGATCAGGTAGCAAACACTCTCACAATTCCCATGTTTCTTCCTCGCTAGCATAACTTTTCTTTCGATCTTGTCACGATTCTTTCTTCTTTTCTTTGCAGGGAAGAGCTGCAGGCTAAGATGGTTCAATCAGCTCGATCCGCGAATCAATCGCCAGCCTTTCAGCGAGGAGGAGGAAGAGCGCCTCCTCGCGGCCCACACATTCCATGGGAACAAGTGGGCTCTCATCGCGCGGCTCTTCCCGGGAAGAACAGACAACGCCGTGAAGAACCACTGGCATGTCATCATGGCCAGGAAGTTCCGCGAGCGCTCCAAGCTCTACGGGCGAAGATCCAAAGCCCACTCGACTGTTACTACAATCAATGGCGCTGGCGCTGGCGCGGCTAGTACGCTTGCCACTACGCCAAGGCGTAGCGCTACGAGTAGCTTTTCAAGCCAGCGCCAAAGACTTATTGCTAGTGGAGAAGCGTCGACGTCGAGCTCGTCGGGTGCTACGTTACCATCTTGGCTAGAAAAGTACTGTGCCACTGTCACTGCTGCTCCTACTAGCACCATCACCACGCGCGCGACGGGGTTTCAAGTCCCACAGTGTCATCCAGGATCATCACGAGTAGTTCCTCTCGCAAATCCCGAGCTTCTTAAGGCGAGAGCAGGCGGCGGCATTGGATGCGAGGGCGCGAGCTTCTTCCCGACGTACCCGAGCTTGATCAAAGAAGACATTGCCAACGCTTACAACCTCGAGCTATCCAGTAAGAAGTTTGTGTGTTTCCACAAGTTCTTAGAACTTAAGTTGTGTGCGTGAGTGGTTTGCTAGGATGCTCGCAGCAGAGGAGTGGTCCAGTGATCTTCGGCCAAAGAAGGGTCGGCTACTCGAGCTTTGCTGGTTCTGGTTCGACTGCTAATGAAGCAGCTATAACTCGGCGATCCGAAACAGGCGACGGCCACGGGAAGTGGCCGTGGATGGCTCGTCCGGAGGGCTACTCGGGCTCCTTTGGGCGATCAGAGGGGCAAGCAAGCCAAAGCTGGGCGTCGGCATCGTCGACGTCGAGGGACCCGGAGTCGAGTGCGATGATAAGTCGTTCTCCCAACAACCAAACGCAGCCAGCTGACCAGCACAGACAACAGACGGTTCCTTTCATAGACTTCTTGGGGGTGGGAGCTGCTTGATCGAGATTTCAAAAGGCCACACTTCGCGAGAAGCAACTCTTCCTTCATGAGCAAAGAGAGAAAGGCACACGACTTCCCAGGTGGGGCTCGGAAGTCGGGGAATTTTGGAGGAAATGGTCAAGGGAGAGAAAACTATATTCTCGCGTTCCGAGAAGAACATGTGTAAAGCGGCTGGCTGGCCGACAGATATATATCTTTCGAAGGTGAATTTGGAGCTCTCAGACTCAAAAGGTACGTGGTTTCATTTCATTTCTTTCTTCTTTGGACGAACTTAGTGTTTTCTATCTGTGCAGAGTTATAACTAATCTGGTGAGTGTGTCTGTGTGGACACGCTCGCGCAGGGGTCCGAGGGGATTGATTGAAAGCTACGAGACGCCAGCGTTCGCACGGTCAGTCAAATCAAGTGGGGGAGGCCAAGGAGATGTGCCGCGGGGCGGCGAGGCGAAGAGATTTGATCGCTAAGAAATCCAGCTCGAACGCGCAAATCTCGTAAAGTACTACAACACTTCTTTCTCGGCTAAAGTTTGCGTGGTGTCAGTTCTCAGTGATCACGAATGATCGCGAATGATCGTCGCTCTCAGGGAGGACCCATGATTAAAGCATTGAAAACTCGAGATATTTTTTAAAATCACAGAAAAGATGGTAGAATACGTTAGTTCGTGGGGTGCACTACGTGGTGTTACAGCACAGAGGACTTGAAAAGTATATGGAACTGGCGAGGATTTTGATTGAGATGAATGTATACAGTATGATAATCTCTATATCCTCTATTCAAGTGGTATACAGTTAAGAATTGTTGGTATGTTTGACAGTAACTTATTCCAACTTTGGAGAAGCCACTTTAAATTTCTTTGTAATGTCTGTAGGCGAGGGTTTTTTTCTTAAGTTTGATGCCCTCTCAGTCAAGCAATCTTTAGTCGATCTTTGTGTGTTATTATTCTAGTGTCTCGAAGTGAGTCCTTTGATAAGAAAGAGACAGAGAGCCTCCCGTGTTTAAGACTTGTTTAACATGTCATGCTTTCCGCGAGCTCCATTTTATAAACTTTGTGGCTATGCATGATCTCCCCCAATTTGTCACATTTAGCTCATGGTTTGGAAACTCTCTCCGTGGAATCGCTGCGAAAGAAATTCACGGAGCTTTTATCGCTCGATCTCCACTCGGGGATCTTAACCTGCGCTGTGCCGCTCTAGGCAAGATTCCCTGCTGTAAACACGACCAAGAAAACCATGTGGAAATCACGTGAAGCTTTCATTCGCTGCAAACAAAGCTGTTGTGAGGCGAGAGTGACTCGTACCGGGTATGGTTTTTCTCCAGAGGCTGACGCGAGATTACACTAAGCCAGCCGTCGCTGGGCCGAGAAGAAAAACAATTTGGGAGATAAGAAAGCAACAGCTGGGCTTCCCCTACACGAAAGAAAGAAAGAAAGAAAAGAAAAGCTTTAGTCTTTGGGTGGCCACTGAAAAGCATGAGACCAACCAGCGCAAGGCAACGACAAGCAAAAGATGCTTAAATCAAAGCCACAAAACCAAATCAATCAGTCGAATGTGGATACGTACCATGAAAGAAGCGTTCAAACTAAAACGATGCCATCGGCAAAGAGTATTCTTTATAATCGCGTGACAATGATGACGTGGGAATCGATCGTTAGTGTTTAGTGGGGCGGATCTTTTGTTGTCTGTTCGTTTGACACGCAAGGGAGCGAAGACTGCAATGTAAAAACCAACAAAAAAGAAGAAGAAAAAATCAAAGATAAAAGAAAGCCGGGAAGAAGGTAAGCTTTTGAGTCACAAAGACGGAGAGATTAAACAAGTAACAACATGTTGAAGCTTTTCAAGACAGACCTCAGCATTCGCTGGTTTGAATAATCGGATGCCCGGATCCGCTGTTCTGGCGATGATGATTGAGAACGAAATTTTTGCTGTCCAAATACCATATAGGAACCCTGTTCAACCAAGTAGCGCCTCACTGCTTGACTAGGCTGACATGAAAGATCGAGACGAACCTGGAGGCGTGGAAGTCACCTCCTCGTTCTTGACATAAGCCTGCCATAACAAACAATTTAGTTCCAGCAGCTATAATATAGCGCAACGATTGTTACCTCATCACACCTCATCTCCCAGAAGAAATTTCTCTCTTGGCAGGACCACCAGGAGCAAACGTGCCGGCTTTCATCTCGTCGATGTTGGAGATTCGGACCATTCTTCCGCAGAGGCTGCTGGCAAGTATGAACATTTGAGTCCTGCTACCGGAGACACGACTAATGACTTGGCATTCATATCCCAGTCTCTGTTAAATCTCAGAAACGGAGTTCTGAGGTCCAACTTGGGACTCGAGAGGCTGTGCTAGCACGCTACTCGTTTATGATCGGGAAAGTGGTATTCTCCTTTAGGAATTTTTTTAATCAATGGTTACGATTATAATGATTCAATCCTATATTCTTATCGTATGAGTAAACAGCATGGCATTGGGCATTTTGATTTCTTGTATCCTAAGATCTAGTTTACTATTGAACTTAGATTTAGACTTCACTAACATTCTTAATTCTTGCTCTTCGTATTTAAAATTTGTCTTTTATGTTGTTCTTATTAACTATAATGTTAACATATTAACTAGATCAAACAGCCAACTATAGATCAAACTTAAAGAACTACAGTCACATAAGGTTTATATTATGGTGTTGATTGACTTTATATTGATGTGGTGTTACTACCTCTAACTAATGTGGGAATGCTATTTAAACTTACTTTTCTCTTTGATGAGCTATAATTTCCAGATAATATAAGACATGATTGCAATTTTGATTAAAGTGTTATGAAATTGTTCAAGTATCAAATTTGTGGGAAGATGATGTTGAAGAATTCATGAATAGTGTTGAGAGTTTAAAGATCTTGCAAAATATTTATCACTTATTAGATTTTTTAAAACTTGATTTTGTTATTTGTGTTGCTGATAATATAATTTTATTGTGTTAGTAAATTTCCTGATTATTTTTAAAGTCTATTTTGAATATTTTGTTGTAATATTCAGTTGTTGTTAATTTCATTTATTTTGATATTTCTCTGAGAAATTATTTATTCTTTTATTTTCTGTATTAAATAGTGTTGAAATTATTTGGCTATAAGGTTTTAGAAAAGATAAAAATATCTATATGAACATAATAAATTCAAATAATTTATATGAATAGATAGTAAAGATGTGCTAAAATGTTTAGCAATGGAACCTACCCATATACAGATGTTATAAATCAAGAGTATGGAGCAATTAATATACAAGGTATGACATGTCATTTTGTTTTTAATTCCAACATTTTCAAAAATAATGCAGAATCAAATATATTTTTCACAAATGGAATTCATGGCACCATACCTCTAAATTATTTTCATCTCCAGGGCGTAAGTATTACTACTTTGTGCTATAATAGTATGCTTTTGACTAAAAGAGACCTAATGTGTTCTTGAAGAGCCATCATATATTCTTAAATGTAAAAATTGTGTCCATTGTGATGACCTTTTCCCTCCTTGCACAGCTATAGAATATAAAATGGAAGAGAAATTTTTATTTTTTATTTTTTTTATTGATGATGAACTCTTACAATCCAATGAAATCGATACAGTTCACAAATACTACTTAAAAAGTGGTTATCTTCTTAAAAGTGGTTCCGAATGTAGTTTAACCCCCTTATAATATGAGCACATATGTGCTAAAATAAATATTTATTTTTGTGGTGGAAAAGATTACCAAGTTTATTGCTCTATTAAAATAAAAAATTTATCCATATGCTAATAAATATTTTTTTTAGCAATCCTACAAGAGTTATGACAATGAGGAAGAGGAAGTGGACTTAAAAGGGATTTGGGGAACTCCATGTATGGAGAATATAGATCATAAAGTATAGAAAATACAGAAGGCAATTTCGATGGTTAGTGCTTCTTCACCATCAAAGTTTTTTAGAATTAAATTTTATAATGCACCACCTCAGCATGAAATTTGAATTTGAACAGCCATTTGGTACTGCCGTCTTGCCTACTGGTAATGGAACTAAATCCTATACCTGGTATTCAAGTAGTGAGTGGTACTCCTCCTCCATGGCTGCTCGCAATTGCTTCGCCTCTGGAGAAGTAAGATCTTCCTGGACAGACTTTGGCTCAACCATAGCACATCCTACTGCCGCAAAATATTTGTGTCCATGCTGGGGATTGGACTCACGAGACTCTATGGCACGCTGTGACAAGTAACGGACTCTGCCGCGAGTGTCACAGTCTGAAAGGGACGAGAAGACGATGGCATAGCTGCTGGCGACTGAGGAGCTGCTGGCACTGTGGCTGCTGCACCATCATCACCAGGCTCAGAAAAAAGTGTACCGAACCTCAAACCATCGTCAAAGGGCGGAGACTGCTCCTCTTCTTGCTGTGGCGGCTGCTGCGCCTAATTCCTCCAAGTAAAATTGGCGATGTGTTTGGATATGCTTGAATGTAGAGTTTACTCTCGTCAAAGCGAACGTCGCGACGCTCTGTATGCCTTGCTCTCCAAAGTATATCCCAGCATGATGCACGGTAGACTCTTCGCTTCCAATTTACGTCTGTGCTTGTTCATCACTCGAGACAGCCAAATACTCCAAGATAGCTGATGGAAGATGGATGGCCACTCCATAACTGGAACGGTACTACAGATCCTTGAAGGGCCTGAGTGGCATTCCGGCATGGAGAAGCATACTGCGAGCACTGTTGAGCAGTGTTCTATTCATGCGCTCGGCAGCTCCATTTTGTTGTGGAGTATCTGGTGCTGTGAATTCCTGGATGGCTTCTCACGATATGTGGTGGTGCGGTTGATGGCGAGAAAGTCAGAGGTCTTGGACCATTTAAAAATCTACAAGGTCTCGGCAGCAAAATCTTCTCAGCCATCAGCTTCAGGTTCGTCGCAGTGATCGTGGAGGAGAATACATGTCCAAAGCCTTCACCAAATTATGCCAGGACAGTGGAATTCATCATGAAAGTGGCAAAATACTTCTTGTGCTGGTGACTTGGGACATGTAGCGGACCGCACACATCTGAATGGACAAGCTGCAACACTTGATTACTTCCGCTTGTTGAATGCTGTGGTAATGGCGTCCTGGTCTGCTTGCCGAGAATACATGCCTCACAAAACTCGAGATTTCCTGTGAGTCCATGTTGTGAGCCAACAATTGTCTTGACGGCTCCTTCATGGATGTGTCCCAGTCGCTCATGCCAAAGTTGCATGTTTCCTGGGCGAATGATATGGATCTTATTTATAAATATGATCTTGCTCGGTTTGGGCCTTCATCATTCAGCAGCAATGCTTGCATCTCAACAAATGCCTTTGTTGAGCTCAGAACTTTGCTCAGTGTCTCATGTTCTGGTCATGCGGCCAAAGCATTCAGTAGAACTGCCTTTGTCTGCTTCCTTTACGACCTCAAAGAAGACTGGCAGGTGAGGAATGACAAGGCGTTGTCCTCCATGGGCATTAGACTTGGAAAGCTTCATCACCACCACCTTAACCTCACAAAGACAGCTGCTGAAAATTGGACGACCTTGAAGACCACATTTGGCAATCAAGCAAGTGAGGAAACCAAGAAACTGGAGTTGAAGTCCAGGTTTTTCAGGCTTAGAATGGGATCTGACGACTCTCCTGCGACATTTCTAAAGTCTATTCTGTCGTCACTGGAGGCTGATTTGAGCTCTGTCGGACAAAAATGAACGAAATCTCTTTCGCCCAGTTTTCAAAATCAGTGCCGCTAAACACCAAGGGCTGTCAGTCCTGCAAGGATTTCAACCACTGGCCAACCTTGCTGGACGATAAAGTGATTGCTCGATGTCGTTTTTCTTGCGTCTTCTTCTGCTTGTTCACACGCTGAAGAATGGCTCGTGAGTGATCGAGACTCTGCTTGCTCTCGCCAAGACTTCCTCTCCCAAGCATGTTAAACTTTGAGGCAGTTTGACTACCACTTTGTATGGTCTCCATATATAAATATTTATCATGGCCTCCACCTTAGCTCGTGGATCCAATCTGGATATTTCTACAGATTTCAGGTGTTCACAGAACACATTTGGATGGTGCCTTACTCTCCTCTATCTCTGAGGAATGACACTTGAAAGTTACATTGCTTCTTCACTCGACACACGCGCAAAGCCTATCAAGAAACAAACCATTTGTTAGTGACAAGCAACGAGAATTGTTACCTCATCTAGTCTCCTAGAAGATTTTCTTCCTTCTTTCCTTGGCACGGCCACCCTGCGTTCTCTCGAGCACCTTTCTACTCATTGTGATATAGCCTTCGTCTTTGATACCTGGCATTTCCCGGGGTCTGTAATACAGTTTCCGCCGTGCCATGTCACCCCGGAGCTCGAACACCTCGCGCTCGTTGTTAAACCTCTCGTTCAACCGGATGAGCTCGTCGTAAGTTACCAGATCTGGGAGCAGTCCCAGCTCTCTCATCTTCCTGTGAGCCTCGTTGGCGTCGTTCACCATGTCCGCCATCGCGAGAACGCCAACGTACGCGTTGTAAGTCATGGCACACGGCTTGTGGCCCCTGTTCTCGAGCTCGTCGAAAAGCTTGCAAGCGGTCTTCACCTTTCGGTGCCTTCCCAAGTTGTGGAGAAGCGCACTGTACGTGTAGCCGTCTGCTTGAAGCCCGCAGCTCTCCAGATCCTGGAGCAGCTTAAACGCGCCCTTGAAATCGCCAGTCTCCCCGAGCATGGCCATGAGCTTGTTGTACGTCACCAGGTCGGGCGTAAGGCCGTTGGCTTTCATCTCCTCGAGCGTGTCCTGAGCCTGGAAGAGCTTTGCGTGCCTGGCCAGGAGAGCCACCATTGTCCTGTACGTGACTTGGTCCGGAGCAAAAGAGTTGGCCTTCATCTCCTTGAACAGCGAAAACGCATGCAGCACGTCGTCGATATTGGCGAAGCCACAGATGAGAGAGTTGTAGATGCGCTGGTGAACGTAGCCACTCACGTCCCGGAGGCCACGGAAGAGGAGGTACGCGGAATCCATCCTTCCCGACCGGACATAGGAGAAGATAATGCTGGTGAACACCGCGACGCTGAGTGGCTTCCCCCGCTGTGCCATCTGTTTGAAGAAATCCAGCGTCTGCCGAACATCTCCACACTTGAACAGCAAGTTCACCATGCTGCTGTGAACGACGATGTCCGGACTACATCCACAGTCCATCATCTCGAGAAACAGCCTGCAAGGCTCGGCTATGTCACTTCCATCCCCAGCGTTGGTGATGAGAATCGAGTACGTGACACAGTCTGGAGAGATGCCGTCTTCCTCTTTCATCGCTAAGAAAAGCTTCCAGGCAGCGTACCTCCGACCATTCTTGCACAGAACTGCCAGTAGCGAGTTGTAAGTGACCAGCTCTGGCTTGAGGCCCCGCTTGCTAATCTCTTGGAAGACCGAACAAGCACGATCTACGTACCCGGCCTTTCCCAAACAATCGATGAGCATGTTGTGTATCACCAGGCTTGGTTCCATTCTCTCTTGGATCATCTGCTCGTAGTGAACTATCGCATCACCCGGACGATTTGCTTGACAGTGGCCCGAAACCAAGCTGGTGTAGACGTAAAAGTCGGCCTTGTTTCCACCCTCCTCCATCTCTTTCATCAGCTCCTCAGCCAAGTCCATCCTCTTTGCTCGAGCTAGAGCAAGGATGCCGGCCTTGTAGACTTTGAATCGATCCTCGCTGCTCTCCACACGCATTCGTGCCCGAAGCTCTGATGCCTGGCTATGAAATCCATTCGCAGCCAGCACGTTGACGCAGTACTCGTACAAGCCCAGCGATGGAGACCACCCAACCTTGTGGCTCCTCGCAAAAACCTCTAGCATCTCTTGCAGCTGCTGTGCTTCCCCATGTCGTCGAACCAAGGCTTCCAAAAGCCACCCTGCCGGAACCATCACTTTACCGTAGCAAGCGAGCAAAATACCCAGTGTCGCTCGATCTGGAGCAGCGAGCTCTATATTTTCTCGCATTTCGTCCATGAGACTCCCAATCTCCTGGAACCGATTAAACTCGGCCAAAACACAGAGGACCGCGTTGTATTCTCTTGTGCCGTGCCTGTGTCCTCTAAGATTCGAGGCGGCATACCTGAAGAAGGCGATGCAAGCATCCGGATTATCCCCAAGCCGGGCGAGAATCTCCGCGACGCTCGACGACTCCACCAAGAACCCTAATCCCTGATTCTGCCACAGCTGCCAGCTGCCGCTGCTCCTCACCAGGCGCAGCGCGCTGGCCACGGACTGCGACGGCCGCTGGTGCCAGACATCGGCATTGATCCTGGGGAGCGCGGGATCCTCGTCCAGGAAGAGAGGAGGGGATTTTCGCGGCGGAGGAAGACACGGCTGTGGCCGCCGTACCTCGAAGAGCTGATCCAGGCTCCTCTCCAGCATCTGCCGCGGCACCGATCGGGAGAAATGGCGCTTCCGGGTGAGGATCCATAGCATCGCATCGCCTAAAACCCTAGTCCCCCAACGAAATGGCGGGAGTGTAAAGCATATTCCTCCCAAAACCCCTAACAGAATATCCAGATGTCCTGATGCTACATTTGAGTCTCACCACAAAGAATCTGAGTTCTTCGGTTTTCCTTGTACCGTGTCCTTGTAAGAGTTCTTCGGTTTTCCAAGAGAAAACATCTTGTTCGGAAAACAGTTCTTGTTCCTCGTACAAACAGCTCCCCAGTGAGCTCAAAGAACTTCAAGTTTATTTCCTAAATGCTTGTTTGTACACATTTAAGATCAATAGGAATGGTGATGTGAGTGGCCAAGTTAGAAATCCTCCATTGTGTCTATTTGCCTTGCATTGTCCAAGCTACACCCAAAGAGTTTATTGAGAGTTTTTGTGTCTGCCAGGTTTGATTTTTTAGTACAAGATCCTTTGTTAGTGTCACCAGCTACAATAAGTATATTCAAATTATCACAACCTATGGAGCTCCAGCTGCTCAGAATATGAGTAGTGTGTGTAATAAGAAAATGCATAGGCAGGTTTATCTTAGTGTATGTATTCATAACTTTATTGTCCATAACACTATTCTACTTTTAAGTTTATTTCCTACTACCACATAAACATTAAGCTCAATTAGTCAAACTAGAATAAAATTTCTTTAGAAAGTTTTACATCTAAATTGTAGACACACCAAACATCAGAATTTTGTACTATGTATCTTGGTTCTTATAAGATACATATTGATCAAGGTTATAGAATGTTTCTTCCATGATTATATATGGAGTTGTAACTATAAAATTACAACCCAAACCAAATATGGGGTTTTTTCTGTGGTTATGGCACAGATATTGGAAAATGGAATCACTTGCACCTTTCCATATATGCTCAATTAGATCCAAAAACATTTACACCTCAATACGATTTTAGTCTATGTTAACCAAGATCAAATCATAAACATTAACAAATGAATAATTTGGTGAAACTAGTTTGTTTTAAATAATATTTAAAGTCATAATGATATATTTCTATTTATAAATAAGATCCATATCATTAGCAAGTTTTTTGAATTTAGTCAGCATCAACAATAGCAAATATATTATATAATTTAAAAAATATTTATACAACTTAATTGAAAAACTTTTCTTACTATAAAATTTAAAAAATATTAATTTATATTATGTAGATAAGAGATGATGAGAGGAGCTCAGTTTTCTAATTGTATTTTTTAACTTTTTGTTGTTTTATGTTTAAATTAATGATTTTTTCTATTTTTAAGTAATTCAACAAGTGTCATTTATAAGTATACAAAAAATTAATAATTATTCATCAAGATGTCTTATTTTGTCTACAGTGATAAAATGTAATACAATACAGTATTATGTAAAAAAAAAAAAAACTTTGTTTCTAGTGATGTAAAACCAAGATTTTGTTTTTCCCTTCTTGTAATGCAATACATATTATTTATAAAACAAAATAACATTGTCCTACAATGATTAATTTTATTTACAATGCATTTTATTAAAACAAAAGACTTTGTTCTTATGTTTTCAAAACATGAGATTGCTAGAATGAGAGTGTTTTTTCTTCTAGTTTTCCTTTCATCCATTATTAATACTAACCATATCTGTATTCATGCTAAGCAATTGCCTGGATGTGGAAAAAGTTGTAACACTAATTCTGATTGTAACAGTGGTATGGATTGTCTTGCAGGGATGTGCACCAAATTATTATGTGTTTGTGGTGCATATTGTGGACCAGGAACATCGGGTTGTTATGCAAATCTTCCATGCAATCACAATTACAAATGTGTATGTCCTCCTTCCTGGAATTGGAAATACATAAATTATTGAACATTTATAAACAGTTTTCATAATTAATGTTAACACTATGTTTTGTTATTTCAATTGATTGAACAAGATATCAACAAGAAAAAGATAAACTTACTGGATATTTAAGCGTTTAGAATGGATCCCTCCAACATCACAATAAGTTTGGAATAAACCAAGCTGTGTTCAAATTTGATAATTCCAACTTAGATATGATCCAGCATATTACCGCCCAAGCTCAAAGATCTGAAATTTGAGCGCTTTTTGAAAAATGGTATGCTTCATTTGCTAGTTCGCAACTTTGACATTCTCTGTAGGCAGGCTCCTTCTTGGTCGCACTTTATCTATTCTTTCAATAATGACCTTGTCTACGTCGATGGCTACCTCACTAATGTCCATCTTTAAAGCCTTCTCTTTTAGAATTTTTACATCATAAATATCTATCGTAAATTTGCAAATCTCATTTCTCCACAAAAGATTAATATCTAGGAAAATGAACGGATTTGACTCACTACCAGTTTCAAATTGTCATTCTTGGCATCTAGAAGATTGGAGCAACGGATATCAGACTGTCCATATAATATCTAGTTAAGATAAAATATGTTAGCATAAACAAAAGAAAAAAACAATTCTCATACCGAAAAAGATGCACCATCAGCAATAAAAGAACTAAAGTCGTCATCTTCCAACTGTTTTGTAAAATAAAATAATGCAATTGCTTAGTAATCAATAAGTACCTCTTGTGCACTAAACAAGGATTTCAAGTTAGTGGCATTTTCTCTTAGGCCAATTTCAACAAGGTCAGTGATTTTCCGCAAAGCTTGAGCGCATTCAAGGCCGGCAGAAATTCCTATCTGGATTATCAAATCTCATTTGAGCAAATTAGTCAATAGAGAAACAAACAGACCTGCTTATCAAAGGCTTTATAATCGAGTATAGCATCCACAACTGCAGAACTAGCCCAGCTACCAACAACCAAGTGAGGATATTTAAGCCTGAACCAAGCACTTAGAGCACCAGAATATGAACCCCCAATAACAATCCACTTGTTTGCATGCTTATTGCATTTTTTATTTATAAATGTCTAAAGAAGAACCAACCAGTTTCTAGGTAGTTTGCAACGTTTTGTAAATCACGTACCTGGTAGTATTCAATAAATGCAGCATGATCAGCCAAGGATTGCTCTACGGTCAAATATTTGAAGTCTTTTGATGGAAAACTGTAGCCATAGTAACGGTGTTCAAGTGTTACCACACCTGCCTTAAACTGTCGAGCTAAATCCTACAAAGTTATAAGAAAAGTTTATGAAAGTAGCAAGCAAAACTTGTAAAAATTTCAGTCATCGAAGTAAGTACCTTTGAGGGAAATCCCGGGTATCCTGCACAAATATGTGGACAAACAGGTAAACGCTAGCTAGCTAAACCACATATCTCTGGATCAAAATTGGCTGAGAGTAGCGTAAGTCACAGCCGATAGTGCTGCAAGTTGATACGAATGAAAGTAGCGCTTTCTCTGTATGTCGAGCCTAAAACCATGGCGGCCTGGGCCAAACCCCTGGCAGGTGATTGTCAAGAGAAGAAGAAAAGCAAGCAGAAAAATAATCTTGAGCATTGAGAACTTTGCAAGAAATTAAAGCACAATTGATATTGTTATATAGCAATAATGAGTGCCAAATTGAGATCCTCTCAACTAATTTTCTCGTTTTGAACGTACACAAAAGAGGATTGGAAGAATCGCGGGTGGCGCATTCTGAGAATATCAAACCCGGTCTCCCATTTGGACGTTTAGAGACCCCGTCCTCGTGGACGAATCAAACACGTACTCCGCGCGAATCTCACCCACCTTTACACCCAGCCCCAAAAGGATCCCAGTGTCTTCGTTCCTCCAAAACCTTACTCCTCGATCGAGAGCTGCGAAGGACTCGACATAACTGTAAGCGTAGTGCTGCCTCCGGATTGGAACGCGCGCTTCGGCCATTAGCTGCTTGAGACGAGCAAAAGCATACGAAGTTTTACTGCGAAGGAACGAAAGAAATGGTGGTATTACCTCGAAAAAGCTCCAGCAGCTTGCGTTTGAAGCGCGAGGATTTGCAAAAGCTAGATAGCTTGGAGCCATCCCCAACATGCCACCATAGCGTGCTCGGAGAATCACCAGCGGAAAGGAGTCGGGAGTAGTGGAAGGCAGCGGCAAGAATCTCGTCGTCGAGAGGAGGTGCTTGTTGAAAAACGACGTCGTCTTGCTGCCAAGGCCGACACCTTGATCAACCTGTGAGAGTGAGAGCAGCATGAAACTTTGAGCGAGGCAAAATATTAAAATGATAAACGCCTTGCCTGGAATGTATCAATTGCCCCGACTCGCGCACCATGCACGAGACGGGTGTTGTCTCGAGTGATCTTGACATTGAGAAACGGGACGCGGTCGATACCATCTGATAACAAGTCTCGATCGTCAGGCGTTTGCACCGGTCCAAGAACGTCCCGTGTTGACACTTCTTCTACCACGAACCCGTAAACTAGCTTGCTCCCTTTGGAAAGTTTCTGCAAGGGAAATAGTGAGAAAAGCACCATGTTTCCGCAATGGATTTACCTCTGTGATGCTTGTTTTGAACCCAGCATGGTCCACCCAAACCACAGGCGTCTGCTCTCGACTCGTGGGATGCGAGAGAACCGCCGTCAGCTTCCTCGAATTGTAACAGCCGACTCGAAAAATCTTGTCTTTCGGGCCGTCAACATACGGGTGAGCATACTCCAACTTAAATTGAGAGTCATCCTGTTGTCACAGCTAGATGTTGGCTCCTGCGGAAATAAATTGCGACCTTACTTGAGGACGCAAAAGATCGTTTGAGTTGATAGATCCATGCAGAGTTCTGTTCTTCCCGGCAATGTTTCGGTGCTCTACGGACAGAGTTCCAGCTGGTCGAATCGAAGCCTGCCATCCAATTAGACAAGCACAAAAAAAGAGAGATTCAAAAACAATACCAGGATCGGTTTTCCAGAATCGGAAGAAAAGAAGCTCAATCCCGTTTGGAAGTCGCACGCATCCTGCGGTTTTTCTTGGATGAAGAATCGAAGCGAAACTCCATCCAGATCATTCCTCCTGACATCCACGTTTACTTTTTCAAAAAGTTGGAGCTGCCGCAAGCTTTGCAGTGCTTGCTTGATCGCATTACTGTTGTAAGGCATCCCTTCCATCACCTAACAACAGAAAGAAAAAAAAGAAGCGAGCTACGAATGAATAACCAGCGCAAGAAGAAAAACAAAAAGAGAGAAAGAACTTACAGTTCGTGGAAGCTCTCGAAAGATAGTTTCTCTCGAAGTTAGACCCTGGATCGCATTACCCTCCACATCCTTGAAGGAAACTCTAGTGTCAGTGATGGTTCCTTCGCTGACCCTGCAGCATAACACTCCAGTTGAGGATCCAGTGAAGCCTCTCACTTTGGCCAATCCAAACCCCTGTCGACGATACCAGTTCTCCACCTCTTCCTTGATCCAAACCAAAGTGTTCCTATCACCATAGCATCCCCGGCGCACTAGCTGGCTCGTGATATCAGCCTGGACGAAGCAAGGAAGCAAACAAGGCCCCCACAGTTCATCCTCCCTAGCGAAAGCTCTCCACCCATGATCATCGCTAACAGGACCGACATTTACGCAGTAGAACGCTCTAATCCTTGCCGGGACCGAGGACGATGATTCCTCTTCCTGTGTTTCTTCCACCATGGAAGAACTAACTCTCCCAGAAGGGAGCGAGAAATCCCATCCATCGTGTTCCTGGAACCCAGAATCATTGCCGCTGTTACCCCGATTACCGCCACTGCCGCCGCCCGCGCCAGTGAATGGAGTGGACTCTATCGGATTTCCCGACTCCCCTCGCGGCTTGGAAGGATTTCCAGGAGCGCCGGCGAGCGATGTGATCTTCTTGAAGAATCCTAGCGAGCATGTCCGGACAGGAGCTACCGGCGGCAAATCGAATGGAGTGTGAAATGCGAGCTCCAGGCGAGCACGATGAGAATGGAGATCAAACCTGGCTGCTGCTGGTGCTGCTGTTCCAAGCGCCTGGATCGAGCAGCAGCTCATCTTAGAACCCTAGATTCCGCGACCGATCAATCGACATGTAGAAATATTTCGGGGAATTCCTGCCACGTCGAGAACTTCTCATAAACCCTAAAATTCATTTTGCCCTTGTAAATAAAACCCTCTAAGCATAAAATACAATTAGTAGGAATCACAAAAGCGGGGATAGCTCAGTTGGGAGAGCGTTAGACTGAAGATCTAAAGGTCGCGTATTCGATCCACGCTCACCGCAAAATATCCTTTACAGTTCTCTTTCCAAATAACTGTTGTTAGAGCTCTCTTCTATATAATTTTTTGGAGGTTGAGACAGAAAAAACTGTTCTCCCTGTAAGCTAGTTGGACGACGATTCGATGAGACACGAGAAGATCTCCAGAAAAACAAGACAAAACCTTCTCCCGGCAAAGATTCATCGCTTAGATTGCATTGTGCCGCCTAGCAAAGCAAGCAAGGACGACACATATGATCAGCTTACGAAAGCATATGAGCGTTCATTACGGATCTCCTCGGCTGTGAAACGCTTTTCACCGGACTGGCACGAACAATACGACGTTGCTCCGCTTTTGATGATCATCACTGTGTAAGTTCCCTGGAATAAAGCCTGAAGCAAAGCAAGAGAGGAAAAGTATTAGAACAACAACCGCAGTGAAATCCACGACACAAGCAAATGTAGAAGCTCACCACACAAGAGCAAAAGTAGAAGCTCTGTTACCTTAGAGACTTACCATTTCCGGGATTCTTGTTCTCAGCCAACAGTTTTTCCAGGCATGCAGCTCTGGATAATCTCGTTGCTCGTCGCTATAAAACCGGAACCATCTCCGGAGCAAGCTCAGTGTCTCAGGCTCTCTTTTTCTCCCTGGCTTGCCTCCCCAAAGCATTCTCGACTCGATCATCATGGGGTCGTCTTCTGGATTCGATTGGTGGATCCTCACTCTTCTGCCTTTCTTCTCCCGGCATTTGCCTGGTGAAGCCAACGATCATGCATGGCGACTTATCGCTGCTGCTCTGGCCATGCTGGTTGTCGCCGTCGTCTCGGCGATCCTGGCTCCTTGGCTTGTTCCCGGTGGCAATGCATGGGGGAGGACGCTGAGGAAGAAGCAGACGATCCCGGGACCCCGAGGATGGCCAGTGCTTGGAGTCCTGACGGAGATGGGAAGCCAAGCCCACCGAAAGTTGGCCAAGCTTGCTGAGAAGTACCATGCAAAGGAGCTCATGGCCTTCAGTCTGGGTAACACGAGGATGATCATCACCAGCAAGCCGGAAGTGGCACGAGAGCTGCTCAACAGCTCCGAGTTCGCGGACAGGCCCCTCAAGCAGTCGGCTCAGCAGCTCCTTTTTGGACGAGCAATCGGCTTTGCTCCCTATGGAGATTACTGGCGTAACTTGCGAAGGATTGCCTCCAACTATCTGTTCTCTCCACGCCAGATTGCTGCTCACGAGCCATCTCGTCAGGAGGAGACGAGCAGGATGATCAAAGCGATGAGTACCTTTGCAGCGGATAATCACGGCCTTGTCCGAGTCCGGGACTTTCTCCAGCGAGCTTCGCTCAACAATATCATGCAGACTGTGTTTGGCAGGAGGTTCGAGGATGGCTCTGAGGACGCTGCTGAGCTCGCTGAGATGGTGAGAGAAGGCTTCGAGCTGCTTGGTGCGTTCAACTGGGCTGATCACTTGCCAGCTCTCAAGGCAGTCGATCCCCAGAACATCCTCCAGCGCTGTGCTGTGTTGGTCCCTCGAGTGACGAGCTTTGTTCAGAAGATTATTGATGATCACCGCCAGCAGGAGGTCAAGACCGCAGAGCCCGACTTTGTTGATGTGCTGCTCTCTTTGGATGGCGAGGACAAGCTTGACGACGCCGACATGATCGCTGTTCTCTGGGTAAAAACGAAAATGTTTTACGACTTCCATGATGTTTTCCATGCTGTGATTTCACAGGAGATGATTTTCCGAGGCACTGACACCGTTGCTCTCCTCACCGAATGGATTCTCGCGGAGCTCGTCATCCATCCTGAAATCCAAAGCAAGTTGCACGATGAGATCACTAGCGTGGCTGGAAAGTCTGAAGTTGCTGAGTCTGACCTCAGCAAGATGGTGTACCTCCAAGCTGTCGTGAAGGAGACTCTTAGGATGCATCCACCGGGTCCCTTGCTCTCTTGGGCTCGGTTGGCGATCCACGACGTAACCTTGGCCGGTCACCACGTCCCTGCAGGCACCACGGCCATGGTAAACATGTGGTCCATCACTCACGATCCTTCCATCTGGTCCGAGCCTGAGAAATTCAACCCGGAGAGATTCCTTGAGCAAGACATCGACGTGAAAGGAACCGACTTACGTCTCGCTCCATTCGGAGCTGGTCGGCGAGTGTGTCCCGGACGAGCTCTCGGCCTTGCGACTGTTCTCCTCTGGACTGCTCGACTGGTGCAAGAGTTCGAGTTCCAGACCGACCCAGCCCATCCCGTGGATCTCACTGAGGTTCTCAAGCTGTCCAGCGAAATGGCTGCACCACTTGTCTGCACAGCAAAGTTGCTGTAGCGCGTTAGTTTGAAGCTCTTAAATAAAACGACAGTGCTACTGAGTAGAATTCTTTGTGCAACAGAGAGCAATTTGTTACTTAATGGAGGTGACCGGTGTAACAGCTTGAGAATGAACGTCATGTCACCGAATTAACGGCACCAATCCGACAGAGGCCTGGAATAGAGGTTCCACTGCCGAACAATGAGGGACTAGATTGCTGGAGGAAGAGCTTCGCTCATATACGTTGCACAAATCTACAATATTATATAGACAATAACTACAATAGCAAACTTTGATGTACCTTTGGATCACAGCCTATGTAAAATGAAACTCCCTCCAGTCGCTACAGAGACTGCTGCAGCAATGTGCGCGGGTGCCACAGATCTTGGACATTCCTTCCCACTCACCGGGTGGAAGTCTGCAAAAGGTAGTGACAGGTTAAACTTTTGAGAAAAATCCAAATGGAAGAGCAGAACTAGAAATTGGCACTTACCAATTCGAGCATGCTGCTCCTACGCCAATAATTTCCAAGCATGCACTTCCGGATAACTCCTTCCTTGCCACTATAAAACGAACCATCTCTCGAACGAAGAGCAGCATCTCGTGCTCTTCTCTGGCTGTCCTCCTCAACGCAATCGCGATCATGGAGTCTTCTGGATTTGATTGGTGGATCCTCACTCTGCCTTTTTGTTCCCGGCATTTGTCTGCCGACGCCAACGATCATGCATGGAGAGTTGTCGCTGCTGCTCTGGCCATGCTGGTTGTAGCTGCCGTCTCGGCGATCCTGGCTTCTTGGCTTGTTCCCGGTGGCAATGCATGGGGGAGGACGCTGAGGAAGAAGCAGACGATCCCGGGGCCCCGAGGATGGCCAGTGCTTGGAGTCCTCACGGAGATGGGAGGCCAAGCTCACCGAAAGTTGGCCAAGCTTGCCGAGAAGTACCATGCGAAGGAGCTCATGGCCTTCAGCCTGGGTAACACGAGGATGATCATCACCAGCAAGCCGGAAGTGGCACGAGAGCTGCTCAACAGCTCCGAGTTCGCGGACAGGCCTCTCAAGCAGTCGGCTCAGCAGCTCCTTTTTGGACGAGCAATCGGCTTTGCTCCCTATGGAGAGTACTGGCGTAACTTGCGAAGGATCGCCTCCAACTATCTCTTCTCTCCGCGCCAGATTGCTGCTCACGAGCCATCTCGTCAGGAGGAGACGAGCAGGATGATCAAAGCGATGAGTACCTTTGCAGCGGAAAACCACGGCCTTGTCCGAGTCCGGGACTTTCTCCAGCGAGCTTCGCTTAACAACATCATGCAGACGGTGTTCGGCAGGAGGTTCGAGGATGGCTCTGAGGATGCTGCTCGGCTCTCTGAGATGGTGAGGGAAGGATTCGAGCTGCTCGGTGCGTTCAACTGGGCCGATCACTTGCCAGCTCTAAAGGCAGTCGATCCGCAAAACATCCTCCAACGCTGTGCTGTGCTGGTTCCCCGAGTGACGAGCTTTGTGCAGAAGATCATTGACGAGCATCGCCAACAGGTTACCAAAGCTGCCGAGCCTGACTTTGTGGATGTGCTGCTCTCGCTGGATGGTGAGGACAAGCTCGAAGACGCCGACATGATCGCAGTTCTCTGGGTAAGCAACCGACATTATTCTTGTTTCTTGTTTCCACAGCTTACATGTTGAATGCTTCGCAGGAGATGATTTTCCGAGGCACTGACACCGTTGCCCTTCTCACCGAGTGGATTGTCGCAGAGCTCGTCCTCCATCCTGAAATCCAGAGCAAGTTGAGAGATGAGATCATTAGCTTGGCTGGAAAATCTAGAGTTGCCGAATCCGACCTCAACAAAATGGTGTACCTCCAAGCTGTGGTGAAGGAGGCTCTTAGAATGCATCCTCCGGGTCCCCTGCTCTCTTGGGCAAGACTGGCAATTCACGACGTAAGCTTGGCCGGGCACCACATCCCTGCAGGCACCACGGCCATGGTAAACATGTGGTCCATCACTCACGATCCATCCGTCTGGTCCGAGCCTGAGAAATTCAACCCGGAGAGATTCCTTGAGCAAGACATCGACGTGAAAGGAACCGACTTACGTCTCGCTCCATTCGGAGCTGGTCGGCGAGTGTGTCCCGGACGAGCTCTCGGCCTTGCGACTGTTCTCCTCTGGACTGCTCGACTGGTGCAAGAGTTCCAGTTCCAGGCAGACTCCCTCCATCCCGTGGATCTCACCGAAGTTCTCAAACTCTCGAGTGAGATGGCTACACCTTTGTTGGTAAAGGTCCTCTAGCAGTTTAAAGTTCCTATAGCAGTTTGTACTTTAAATTTTTTTCAGTGAATAATACTGAAGACAGGTAGTTTACCTGAAAGCAGTCGCCTAGTTTTCTGATGGGAACGTCTTGGATTTTTTCTTTTGCACAAAGTACGTCTCGCAGGACCCTTGTTGCCGAGGATACTCTGCGATCGGATGCAAAACGCGGGAGCAAAGCGGCTTGCTGGCGTGCGGCAGCTCCAGAGACATAGCAACTGGCAGTAAGCTCCAGTTGCATGCCGTCGAAAGTGGTCTCAGCAGCATAATGAGCATGTATGCCAAGTGCGGTAGCATGTCCCAAGCTCGCAGTGTTTTTGACAGCATCCACTTCAAAGATATCGTCTCTTGGAACTCCCTGCTTGTTGGATATGTCCAGAATGGTGACAGCCATGTCGCTGTCGATCTCTTCTGGTCGATGCAACAGTCTCCTGACTCCCGAACTTTCGTCGCCGCGCTGATGGCCTGGCCCCGCAAACTTCGTCCTCTTCAAGTTTGAAGTTGCTCCTTGATATAGGAACCCGAATCCAATTGCAGGCACAGAGCAGTGGCTGCGTTCCAGTATCGGACAGAGCCATAATCTCCTCTCCTGGACTGCTCTTGCTCCTTGTCCGGATGCTCCCGCTTTCGTTGGCTTGCTCCAGCTTGGCTCGCCAAGAATCGGCCCAAAGTGTGAGCGCGTCAAACTTAAGTCCCTGGAGAGAGGAATGCCGCTCCACGCTAGAGCAGGCAAGCAGGGACTCATCCGCAGCATGTACGTGGCCACTGGAGTACTTGACATGTTCACAAACTGCGGAAACCTGCTCAATGCTCGCGTATCTTCCACAGCATGGCTTTTCACGACGTTGTTCTCTGGAACTCTTTAATCCTCGGCTACGTAGAGAATGAAGAAGCGGAGCTCGCATTGCAGCTGTTTTCGAGGATGGGTTCCGCCAATGCTCGGACTTATGTCGCAGCTTTCTGCGAGCGGATGCCACACTGAGGCCTTCGTAGCCAACAGTCTGGTGGACATGTATGCTAGGTGTGGAAGCCTGGACGAATCTCGAAAAGTTCTCGATACCATCGAGCCTCCAAATGCGGCTTCCTGGACTGGGTTGCTGCTTGGATACGTCGATAGCGGCAAATACCAAAAAGGTCTTGAGCTCATTAGACGCAGAAGGTTCACGCCAGATGCTCGTTGCTGCATTGGTAGCCAGCGGCAGATTAGTCGACTTTTAGGCTGGGAAGAATCGTACTCTCAGCTTGCAGTCACGCCGGCCTCGTCAACAAAGGAAAGATGTTCTTCCAGATGAACGAATTTGGAGCACCTGTGGAGGCACAGCATTACAGCTGCATGATCGATCTTCTTGGTCGTGCAGACCGCTTAGATGAAGTTATTGAGCTTCTCGGAAAGATCCCTGAGCGAGCCGACCAAGCAACTTGGATGACGGTCCTGAGTGCCTGTTGGAAATGGAAGAACGTAGCCGTTGGCGAGCTCGCTTTCCAATCCTTCTCAAGTTGGATGGTGAAAATGCTGCTGCATACGTCCTCATATCGAACATCTATAACGGTGTCCTTTTCTGCTGAAAACTAGTTGGAATCACCAAAAGTTACCGCAGGAACACTTGCCATCCTCGAACGTGTGGAAACGCCCCCCGTCTCTACAAATGATCGTCCTCTTCTCGATCCTTGAGATAATTGCAGTGGCATTGTGACAGTCGTCACAGACTCTTAAGTTTTTGCCGATCCGGATAGGACTGCCTGGGGGCGAATTGATCAAAGCACAGCCGATAGCGAGCCTCTCGCTGTGTCCACACAGTGAGCTCTCCATCTTTTCATCGGTCGAGAACTTGTGTGCAGCACTCCCGGCGTCAGTAACATAACCGTGTTCCTTCATCTCTCCTAGCAGCTTCTTCAGCTTTGCGTTGATCTCTTTAATTTGCGGATGTGAGCTCTCGTGAGCCATGAACCTGTGAACTTTACCATCCCTGTCATTCCACCAACTCTGTCCTGCTTCTTTCCAAGCTCCTGATTCTCTCATTCTGGCTAGAACCCCCTTTTTATCCTCCCACCTTCCTAAACTCCCGTAAAGATTTCCCATCAGTGCATAAGCAGCACCATCACTTGCATCGAATGTCAGCAGCGTTTCAAAAGCCAGCCTTCCGAGCTGAATATTCTTCCACTTCTTGCTCGCAGCAAGAATAGCCGTCCACGTAACAGCATCTGCTTCAAATGGCATTATCTTCAAAGTCTCCACTGCACAATCTAGATGGTTAGATCGTCCCAGAAGATCAATCAGGCACGTATAGTGCTGAGAATTTGGACTTACGCCGTATCTTGGCAGCATCTCCTCGAAGATAGACTTGGCCTTGTCTACTAAACCAGCGTGACTGCATGCGTTTAAGAGGGAAAGAAAAGTGATTCCATTTGCTGGCACGCCTTCACGTTGCATTATCTCAAACAAATCGAACACTCGGCCTGCATTTCCTTGGTAGCCATATCCAACCAGCAAAGCATTCCACTGCACGCAATCCTTGTCAGAACTTGCTGTGGTGTCAAACAGATGCTCCGCAAGCAATAGGGAGCCACACTTACCATAAAAATCCACCAAAGCATTCGCAACAGCGTCGTAACTTTCTAGTCCTCGCCTGTAGATATCCGCCTGGATCCTCCTCCCTGTTTCCAATGCTACAACACTTCCACATGCCCCGAGAACAGCAACAAACGCCCGAGCATCTGGAAAGCAGCCGGAAGAACTTAAGCACGAAAAGTTTTCCAATGCCAGGAACTCCTCGCCATTGTCTGCATAACCAAGTATGAGCGCCGTCCAGGACACAATGTCATAACGTACCATGCTGTCAAAAACGCGACGGGCATCCACCATGCTCCCACACTTCGAGTAAGTATCGATCAGTGTGTTTGCCAAGAAGATTTCCGAGTCGTATCCACTTGTTGCAGATTGTGAGTGGATAGACATCACACTTTCCAAGCAGCTGAGTTTTACAGGCCTCTCGGAGACTTGTTTCCCAGCTTCAGCTGTTGCCAGATTTGCACAGGCCGTAAGTGCAGCCGTGAAGAGCCCGGGATTCGACGACCGTTTGCCTGTCTGCATGCACGAGAACAGGTCAATAGCAAGCTTGTTTTCGTCATTCTCTACATACCCGAGAACCATTGCAGTCCTTAGAACCGCATCGTGACGAGGCACACGGTCAAAAACCATGCGAGCATCCGCCAGGCTCCCGCAGTTGGCGTAGACTGACACCAGCGTGCTTGCTACGAAGATGTTTTCCCAACAGCTGAGCTTCACAGCCAGAGAATGCAGCTCCATCCCTCTTTGGAGACTTTCAAGTTTCAAAAGCCTGCCATCCGTTTCCATGCCTTGCTCTTTCTCTGCCAGACTCGCACAAGCCGTCAATGCAGCCACGAAGGCTCGAGCATCTGGTTCATATCCCAAGGAGAGCATCCGAAAGAAGAGTCCCAAAGCCACGCCGGGCTCGTCATTCTCTGCGTAGCCGAGAACCAGTGAAGTCCAGGAAACGACGTTGTGAACCGGCATCCTTTCGAAAACTTTCCGCGAGTCGTCCATGCTACCACACTTGGCGTACATATCCACCAGCGTGCTTGCCAAGTAAAGTTGTGAGTCCACCCCTACTGCTACGGCCTGAGAGTGTATAATCTTTCCTGTTTCCAGATACTTGAGGCTTACGAGTTTGCCATCGACCCGGCTTCTCACGTCGCTTGCAGCGAGCTTGGTGCAGGCCATCAGAGCAGCTGTGAAAGTTCTAGCGTTCGGGGCGGCATTCGAGCTGCGTTGCATGGCCGAAAAGCTTCGCAGAGCCAGCGCACTATCCCCGTTCTCGAAGTATCCGAGAATCAATGCGTTCCAAGGTACAGCATCGCGGACGGGCATGAGGTCGAAGACTTTCTGAGCATCCGGCATGCTCCCGCATTTGGCATACATATCTACCAAGGTGGTTGCCACGAAAATGTTTGAACTGAATCCACGTTTTGCAGCATCTTCATGATGCTGTCTCCCAGCTTCAATATCTCCTGTTCTAGTGCATTCCTTCAGTGCTCTCAGCAAGGATCCAACGTCGCTGAAACTTTGGCTGAAACGAAACAAGAAACGGGATCAAGCGGCTGCGTCAAAACCACAGAAAAGTAGCTTACATCTTTCGCCCAGAGCATGATGAAGAGAAGCGAATGAAGACGCTGCCATTCGTTGCCACTTTGGAACCCTACTTAAACTTCCCGGTCTCTGTCCAGCCCGGAAAAAGGCTCAAATGCGAATTTTCCCACCTGACCATTCTCCCACTTTGCGCAGGCACCCAAAACGGTCATCCAAGCTACCGCGTCCGCTTTGAGAAGGCATGCTTTCCAGCACCTTCACGGCTTCGTCTAGATGGTTGGCTCTTCCCAGCAGATCGATCATGCCGGTGTAGTGCCGAAGACTTGGAGCAACGCCATGCTTGCGTCTTGCAGCGCTTCAAAGCACTTCTTCCCCTTTTCAACAAGACCAGTATGACTGAATGCCGTGAGAAGCGAGACCAGAGTAGCCTCAGTCGCACATAAGCCTTCGTCCGCCAGCCTTCGAAATACTGCTACTGCGTGAACTGCATTCCCCTGGTGGCTATATCCCATTATCAACGCATTCCACGCACCGATTTCTCTTGTCATTGCCGTGGTATCAAGGAAGTACTGGGCCGCAGTCATGTCCCCACACTTTCCATAGAAGTCCACCAGGCATGGTGTTACGGTCCCATCGTTCTCAAGCCCAAGCGTGTATCTCTCTCCCTGAATCTGACGTCCAATGTCTGGCCTCACTATAATGCCACAGGCGACGAAAGCAGCAGCTAAAACTCGCGCATCTGGTTTGCACGACGTATCAGCACGCATTTCGAAAAAGAAATCCAGAGCAGACTCACCTTTGCTTGCCTCAAAATCATCACTGTCCAGGACACAATGTCACGAAGCTCCATCTTCTCATACACTCTGCAAGCATCGTCCAGCCTTCCACATTTCGCGTAGGTATTAATCAGCGTGTTTGCCACGGATGTCTTGTCACACAACTTGACAGCTTCAGTTTCCAGGTATCTCAGTTTGTGAAGAACGAACTCTTGCCGCTTCCCTGTGGATGGCAGCACCTCTAGCCAAACAGCCCACCTTCAGCACTTTCCCTTCAACCTTCTTTCCTTCCTCGCGCTCGGCCAGATCCGAGCATGCCTCGAGAGCAGCTAGAAGAGTAGTCTCGTTCGGTGTACACCCTTCCGCCACCATCTGTTCGAACACCTCCCCACAGCCTCCTCGTTCTTCCCGTGCTCCACATACCGGCATTCCACGACACTGTGTCGTGGAAAGCCATCCTGTCAAAGGCCCTCCGAGCGTCGCCCAGCCTCCCACACTTGGCATGCGTGTCCACCACCGCCGTGGACACGAACACGTTTGAGTCATACCCGGCCTCCAGAACTTGAGAGTGTAGTGCCATCCCTCTCTCCAGGCTCTTGAATCGATCGTTCCCAGCGGAGACGCGGGCCGTCACGCGACGAACGTTCTCGCGCTTGGAGAGCATCCCTGTTGCTAGAGACGCGAGAACAAGTAATCGCTGCCAAATTAACTCTTACCACGCTCGAGGTCCTTCAAGCCATCAATCCCGCCAGGAGCGATCGATGATCGTGTTTTCCACGCCTGGACACGATTTCCACTGGATATTTCGGAAGAATATCGAAGAAAGACTCACGATTCACGCTCCACTGCGATTGATCCCTCCAAAAATCCGTCATTGTCTTGATCCAATCCTCGCTCTTCCCTGAAAATCGCATGAAATAAGAAACAAACGTAACGGATCACGTACGATCTCTCGATCAAAATGCTCGATCCTGCTCCTAGACGTCTTGACTCACATCGGCCGCGCAATGCCGCCGGGGAATCCAGCTGCGATGCTGCTGAAGACCTGGCGCTCGATCCAAAACGCGCTGCTGCTCCTGGAGATCGTCCGCGCAATGCCGCCGGCGAATCCACGCATCACATTGCTGTGCTTTAGGGTTTTGTCATTCATTCACAAACTAGAATACCTTTACACATGATCTACTACACAAAATTTTGTTTGCGTGGTTCTTTCTAAGCTAATGTTTGGACTTGGTCGGACGTTCTTAGCCAGAGATGCCGACCAAGCAATGCGCTCTCTCTCATGGACATATAAGCAGCGTTTAACCTGTAACACCATCCAAAAAACGAAGGATTTAAGCACCATTTCTCCATCAAGAAAGAATTTCTCAAACCTGTCAATGTCTGGAGGAGCAAGTGGATCGAAAATCTCGTCATACTGGCCATCGATCTGAGAAGAAATCGCTGCAAAGTTACATGAAGCTCAAGCGAAGAACACGAACTACCTGGTGATATGGTGTGTAATAGGCGCTGTAGCCCTCTTGTCCAGGAGTGTAAGCGTATCCTTCGTATCCTTGGTAGCCATAGTAGGAATTCCATTGTGTTTGTGCTGCGTCTCTCCAAGGTGACGTTGGAGCCTGCTGCTTATAATATATAGAGACTTAGACTATGATCGAAGCTCAAGAAAAACTTATACCTGCTTAGTGGATGTTGGGCTTCGTCCCCATGAGAGTCGTATCGCTTGCTGACCGATTACAGTACCATGAAGCCGCTGTAATGCATCTTCAGCAGAGTTTCTACGTGAAAGAAGAGGATCAGATGCTAGAACAAAGGTGAGCTTGTTACCTCTGAGCGTATTGAACAAACGCACAGCCTTTACCAGGAGGTATCTTGACAGACACGAGCTCTCCAATATGAGAAAACGTTTGCTTCACTTCCTCTTCAGTGATATTGAGATCAAGGCCACCAACGAAGATCTGCCGAATGCACCAGAAAGTTGGTCCAGAAAACTGAAAAGTAAATAAACTCACCGTTGTGTTTGTGGGATCGCTATCTGGAGGTAGGACTTGGGATTGAATGGATAACGAAGGAGGCGGAGTAATACTGTAAGGCATTGTTTGATACGTAGTCGTGGTAGTCGCTGCTGCGAGGCAAAATAAGATTTAGAACAACATACAATCAAAGAATCCAGAATCCAGTGATGATGAAACCAGATATAAATATGAAAAATGAAGGAACAAATCGACACACTACCACCTTAAAACCACTGATCATGGAAGAGCCGTGTCCGATGAAACACCGAAATTGAAAAAGCCACCACTGACGCACCTAGAACAGACTAAGCTAAGGTTCGTGAGCAAGATACATCAGTCAAAACCAGAAAAGAAAAAGAAAGAGAAAACTGGAAAGAGCATGCGTAGTTTACCATGAAGCTGTTACCTTTGAACGGTGATGCGATCGTTGGCTGCGGGACAATCGTAGCAGCAGTAACAGTAGTGAGACCAGCAGCCATAGCTTTCTTGGGAGTCGCGGCACTTATACGCATCGGCCGACTCGAGCAGTAAACTCCATTCATCTCGGACATGGCACGAGCTCGCTCGTTCTCGTCGGCAAATCTCACGAAGCCGTATCCTTTGGAGCGGCCTGTGACTGCATCAATGACCACCTTTGCTCCTCTCACTGATGGAAACCGGGTCCGGAAGGTTTCGTGGAGCATGTAGTCCGTAACATCGGGTGCCAGGTCACCCACAAAGATGGAGAGCTCGGGACCTCCATCCATGCGTTTCTCGCCCATGCCAAACGAGGCCCAGTTCAAGCGAAAAGCTTGCTCGGTTTGTGGCATCTGTGTTCCGTTGTAAGCCAGAAGAACTCGCTCGGCAGCCGGGTGAGAGTTGAACTCGATGAATCCGTATCCTTCGGGATAACCAGTTTGCTTGTTGCGGATAACTTTAGCTGATAAAACCTGTAGAGAAGATCAGCTCACTAGAACTTTCAGGATTCACGAATTCATAGAAAGAAAAAACTCTAGGACGAGCATAAAAAACTCACAGCAAATTTTTAAAGCAGATCAGCTCACTAGCACTTACAGGATTCACGAATCCATAGAAACGAACATACAAAACTCACAGCAAATTCTTGAAGCAAGAAAGAAGATCAGCTCACTAGCATTTCCAGGATTCAAATTCATAGAAGAAAACTCTCATACAGCAAATTTTTGAAGTAGAAAAGAAGATCAGCTTACTCGAAAGCAAGAACCCGAAGAGCATTCATAGAAGGACGAAAGAAGAAAATCTTACCTCTCCGGTGTGTGCGAAGAGATTGCGGAGGTAATTTTCGTCCATCCAGTACTGGAGATCGCCAATCCACAGCGTTCTCACCTCCTCCAGCGTCATGGGATGATGATGGCTGCCAAATTGCTGCTGCCATTGCTGCTGCTGCGCCTCGGCCGCTGCCATAGCCGCGCCCTGGACTCGAAGAACACTCTCCAAAATAAATGCCCTAAATAACCAACAAAAAGGAAGCAAACCAAGCAAGTAGTCTATGCTAGAAAACTCCAACTTGGCTCGCAACATTGCCTAGCGTCCTGCCTTTCTCACAAGCCATGCCCATCCTCGCCATGGTCGATCGCAGACACGATTACTCTTCGACAAATTTGCAGCTCTTCCTTGCGATTTTCGCCATCCAGATGTTTTCCAGATGATTACGACTCCAGATATTTGACAGCTTCGCCAAAAAACGTTCATATTTCCCCAGACTTTAAGAATTAGGCAAATGCCCTTTCAAGGGATCTGGAGAAACTAAAACTTTTGATTGATGGAATGCCCACCAAGAACAGTACTGTTACTAAACAACTTTCACTGTGTACGCTAGAGCTAGAACTATTGATCAACTTATGAAAACGTTTAAGATCATGCCAAAGAGGTATCAAATCTATTGGACAGTTCTTCTCAAAGAGCAGGCGAAAAATCAGTGTTTGATTCTTATTCTGGATTGAAAGAATCCATCCTTCTTACAAGAAATCCAAGCAACCAACGAAAGAATCCATCGTTCTTAAAAGAATCCAAGCAACCATCCAAGAAAAAGAAGAGAAGATCCAAAGGATCGCTGCCATGGCTTTTAGATTGGAGCCACTAAAACTCATTTGATCGGAGAATGCATGGTCAAGAGCAAGATCCAGACCCAGAAATGGAGGAGAGCACCAAAGATCGATCACAATCTCTGCGCAGATCTCCTTCGCCAGTGCGGGAATTCGAAGTCGCTGGATCGAGGGAAGCAGCTCCACGCGCTGGCCGCGAGCGATGGATCTGACCAATCAACATTCCTCGGCAATGCTCTGATCCAAATGTATGGGAGCTGCGGGAGCCCTGGCGACGCTCGATCGGTCTTTGACAACCTCCGTGATCGCAACGTCTTCTCCTGGAACATCCTGATCGCGGCATATACCCGGAATGGGCGTCTCGCCGATGCGAATCTTTTGTTTCGCACGGCGCCCAAGAGAGACGTCGTGACCTGGAATGAGATGGTCACTGCCTTCTCGCAAAGTGGCGATTGCGAGAGCTCTAGGGTTTTGTTCGCTCGAATGCCACGGCATGATGTGGTGTCATGGAACGCGATGCTCGCGGCATTTGCCCAGAGCGGGCAAATCGAACGCGCGAAAGCAAGCTTTGCTTCCATGCCCGAGAGGAATGTCGTGTCCTGGAACGCGATCGTCGCGGCCTATGCCCAGAACGCGCTCGATACCGCCGAGCTCCAGGTCCTGGAGAGGATGGAAGAGGAGAAGATCGAGCCCAACGCGATTACCTTTGCCGGAGCGCTGGACACCTGCGGCGATCTGGAATCCGGGAGGAAAATCCACGCCAAGATCGTGGAGCTCGGATGCGAGCAGGAGATCGCGGTCGCGACGTGCCTGGTGAGAATGTATGGGCGATTTGGGCGCGCGGAGGAGGCGAGCAAGATCTTCCTCGCGAGCTCGAGCTCCAGGGCGCCGGATTTGATCCTGGTCACGGCGATGGTGGCCGCGCACGCGCAGAGCGGGCAGAACAAGGATGCGCTGGAGCTCTTCGCGAGGATGGATCTGGATGGCGTGCAGCCGGATTGCAAGGCGCTCTCGGCGATCGTGGATGCGTGCTCGTCGAGCGCTGAGTGGAAGATCATCCATCGAAATATGCTGGAGGCCGGGATTGTGCCCGATCTAGCGCTGGGGACGGCGCTCATCAATCTCTACGGGAAATCCGGTGGAATCAAGGAGGCGAGGGCGGTGTTCTTGTCCATGGAGGAGAGGAACGAGGTCTCCTGGACGGCTATGGTGGCAGCATTTGCCCAGACTGGGCACACGGCCGAGGCGCTAGGGTTCTTCCTGGCGATGAACGTCGAGGGAATCTATCCCGACGCGATCACATTCGTGAGCGTGCTCAGCGCTTGCAGCCATGGCGGCAAGAAATCGCTGGCCCGGGACTACTTCCTCGCCCTCCAGATCGATTATGGGTATTTGCCAGGATTGAGCCACTTCGCGTGCTTGGTGGATGCCCTGGGACGATCCGGGGAGCTGGAGAATGCCCAGGCGCTGATGCGAGTGATGCCATTCGTGCCGGATGGATTGGCCTGGATCACGCTCGTCGGCGCTTGCGCTGTTCATGGCGATTGGCACAGGGCCGTGGCTGCTGGCGTCGATTCTGTGACGCTCAATTCCGAGAGCTCGGCGCCATATGTGCTCCTCTACAACATTCTAGGGTTCTTGGAACCCTAGCAACGCGAGCTCCTCTCCTCCTCCCTGCAAAGGAGGAGCGGCTTGGAGCGTGGATCTAGATGAATTTCGTCAAGGGATTTCTTCGCAGGTCGTCCGGATCGGCAGCGCCGGGGAGTTCTTCTTCGATCGCAGCTTCGTCGACGACATCCGCGACTTGGATCGATGTCCAGTTCAGGTACGAAGATCCGAGCTTCGGCATATTTGGATTTGGATAGAATCGGATTGGAATTTGCTGTGGAGCAGTGACCATGGCGTGGAGGAATCGCTCCATCACTTGTGGCAGGAATACGAGAATTTATCCAGCGAGGTACGTGATAGAAATGAGAGGAGAAGTTCTTATCCAGTGATCCTTTTTCTCTTCCTCGCAGGACAAGAGGAAGAGCTCGCTCGGGGCCTTTCTTCGCAAGTTTAACGACGTGTATGAGCGCTGGGTTCCCCTGGAAGAACACCAAAGTGGAGACGGCAAAATGGATCAAACTGGAGTTACTGGATGCTCTTTTGGTCACCCGACCGCTGTCATCCTTGGCCTTCTCCGAGAGCTAAAGCTTACGAGTGACTACATTGGAGAGTGTAAGTGGTCGATTCCTTTCACTTCTTGCCGTTTGGCTTGCTTCTCTGTATGAGCAAATGTGTATGTATGTTTTGTTTGGTTTGAGCATACTGTGTTTGAGATATGGTAATTAGCTCCGTCTTCCTTGCTCATTTGCAGTTTATCGGCTCGATTGCAGTGCATGCCAACTCCGACTCGAAAGAACCGGTTCTAGCCACGAACGAGATGGAATCTGCCTTGCGCTTGCTAAATGCTCTCAGCATTCTCAGCCGAGCATCAAATAATCGGGCGGTGTTCAGCACTTTCGGAGGCTTGCAAACTTTGACGAGCGTTATGAAAAGTATGATCACGTTATCTGTGTTGGAAGCATACTGATCTTGCGATTTTTCAGATTCGGTGGTTTATATTAAGAGCATCTCTGATGCCGCGACTCCAAACATGGTGTTGATGAGCTTTTTACAGTGCTTGCTTGCGCATGTCGTATCTATTATGGCCAATTTTATTGAGCTCGAGAAGCTGCCCGACAAATCAAGCAGAAGATCGTCGCTTGGTTTAAAAGAGAATGCCGAGGATCCTCCCAGACGCAGGCTGTCTTTTCGCCAAAGACCATCACAAACAAGTGGAGAAAATACCAGCTTTGCCTTGCTGCTCGAAACCGGCGGTCTTAACTGGTTTGTGGGTATGTTCTGCTAAATGTTATGCTTTTCCACTTATTATTCTGGTTATTCGTGTGCAGAGCTCCTTCGAGTTTTACGAAAACTTCATCTCGCCACAGATGAGCATCTTGAAAGAGTGACTTTACAAACGCTTAAAGCCGCCGTCTCATCAAGTTCCCGCGCGCAGAATCACTTCAGGAGCATCGGCGGACTTGAAGTTTTGCTAGATGGATTGGGATATTTTCGCGATGAAGGGTAAGTTGACGTTGCTCGCGCCTCCTAATACCATTGTTCATTGTTATTTACAGAAGCTTGCAAAAGCTTGTGGAGAGTTTTAATTTGCAAGTACTATCACTTGAGGTTACGAGGGAAGCCGTGTATCCTTTACTCTTTACAGTGTTGCAGCATTTTCTGTGTTCTCCTTAATTCTGAACAGATTTCGTAATGTTAACAGCTTGCAGTCAGTCTGCGACATTGGTGGCTTACACAAATTTATTCGACTGTTTCGCTGGGCCGCGTTTTCCTTTCCGGTTCTATATGCCCGCAGTACCGAGCACTTGGCAGAAATGTCTACGAGATCAAGCACTACTACACAGGAGAAGGAGAAAGATCGTTTTTTTCTTGGTATTGAAGATGTTAAGGACAACTATGGCCCTTGGAACTCCAACGTTTCTCGTCTGTGCGAGGTTCTTTGCTCGTTTGTGATTGCAACCTGGGATATCTTTTCTCTCAGTGGTCCAGCATCCCAAGAGACGTCAGGGGTGACAAGCGTCTACTGGGAAAACGCCACTAGGCTGGTTGTGAACGTTTTGCTCGGGATTTTCAGAAACTTAGACGACAACGATGAGGGGTTTCAGCATTTCAAAATGTTGTTTGCGTAACATTTTAGATGGTGACTAACTAAACTTGAACGATGTGCAGGTTGCTCTCTAGCGACTTGCAGCGTAACATCATCACCGTTTTTAAGAAAATGCTAGCGGTCTCTTCCGCGGTTTTGCAACTCTTTCGGGATGAAGGTGTTTGGACGGTCATGTTTTCGAATGACTTTTTTTATTTCGGTTTGGAGGGAAAGGAGAGTCTTGAGACACAGCCTTTACAGCTTGAAGTGATATCCTTTGTGGAGCTCGCGGCGACCACCAGTGGAAACTCCAATAATCTGGTAAAGTGGCTTCTCGGTTTTTCTTTTCTTCTGTTTACTAATTTCCTTCCCTTTGTTTGTGTAGGCAGAGTGCAACGCACTTGTTCAGAGTCTAGAGCAGTGTTCGAAGCTGCCCTCCATGGCCACGATGTTACTGAAAAGCTTGCATCGAATTTTGCAATTGACACCGGAGCTTACATCGTCGTCTTTTAAGGAACTGCAAGTTATCTTGGTTCTATCAGAAGTCATGGCGGCATTGTTGCAAGATCTAAGGCTTGATGTTGGCGACATGGAAAATTTGTTGCACTGTCGAGACGCTGCTTTCTCACTCTTCAACGAGTGCTTGAGCTTATCCGACGATGCCAAGTCTTCGGCACTGAGGAGTACGAAACTCATGGACGTTTTGTTCGGTATGATTTTGGACTCTCGGTCAAGAACTTTCGCTATTCATCACGTCAGCAATTTTATGAAGGTGACCTGTTTTTCATTCTTTTATGATTTTTCTAAGCTTCCATTTTGCAGGTCTCCCCAATCTCAGATGAGGACCAGGATGCAAAAATGGAACTCTGTATGAAATATCTGGAAACACTTTCTCGCGTGCAATCGGATCAACATTCAGCCGGAATCGATATTGTTTTGGATCTGTTATCGATTCTTCGGGATGTTCTTCAATGCGATTTTCCAGTGAGTATAAAATTTCTCTGAAACTTTATTTATCCGCCGTTTTCTTTTTGTGCAGTACTATCAAGCGCTTTTTAGAGAAGTAGAGTGCTTTGTGCATATCGTTTCTCTGCTGAATGAAGCTTATCCCGAAGAACATGGAAAGCGTTTGTGTTTAGAGGTGATAGCAACTCTCATTCATCTTCTCAAGGGAAATGAGGCTTCAAAGGTATACGAAAGCTACATTTTTACCTGCAATGAATTTGCTATTCCTGTTTCAGCTTGCTTTTAGATCCCTTGTTGGTCCAGGCTACAAGATGTTGGAGACCCTTTTAGTTAATCGTTATGGATATCCAACTCAGGACCTCCTTAACGCGCTTTGGAATATGCTAGTTGATGGCACATTTGACAATTCATCTCGCATGATTATTCAGGTGACTGCCTTGTAACTGCTAGCAAAGACTCACGTCCAACTATTTCAATGCAGAATGAAGATGTAATTGTCCTGCTTCTTAACTTTATTCATCTGGTAATAATCTCATCACAGAATTTTTCTGGCTAAGATGTTTTCTTTACATGTGCAGTGTGATCCCGAAACGCAGCTAAAAGCCCTGGACACCTTTCTCCAGTTATTAGAGGAATCCACCGCAAACCAATCTTCTTGCGTGAGAGCAGGCCTGCTTTGCAGTTTGATGGATTGGTTTTCTTCGGAGAACGAGAGCGTGGTTCTTCACAAACTCTGCCACTTTATCAAATTGGCTGGTGGTCACAGTATGGCAGGAAAGGAAATGCGAAGGATGTTTTCTCTTCTTCGGAGCACTTCGAGCTCAAAAAATAACCTCATTTTGAGCACTTTCAAGTCAATGTTAAGCGAGCAGGGACCATCTGTCTTTTTTGAGCTAAGTGGAAAGAATTCGGTGAGTTTTAATTTCGAAATCTGGATTTGTAATTTTTAACAGTATCGCATTTTTCAGGGTATTGGCATCAAAACGCCTTTCCGGTGGCCTATCAACAAAGGCTTCAGTTTTATGTGCTGGATCAGGCTAGAAAGTGTCTCTTCAGAAGGCATGATGAGTTTGTTTAGCTTTTTAACTGGCGATGGTAAAGGCTGTGCTGCGTTCATATCGGCGGACAAGTTCTTCATAGAGGTTCTTTCTCTGTTCAGTGTTGCGATTCTCGTGTTTCTGACTTTGGGTATCCATGCAGGTCGATTGTGCCAACCACAAGAAACAAGCAACTTCGATGAGTATAAGACTGGAATCAAAGAAATGGCACTTCATTTGTGTCACGCACACAACTGGACGAGCTCTGTCTACTGGAAGCTTGTGTAAAATTTTCGTCGACGGCAAACTCAGTAGCAGTGAAAAGCTGAGGTGCGTGCTAGCGTTATCTTGTCATTCAACTAACTATTACACGTTCAGGTACCCGAAAGTTTATGATCCAGTAAGTTGTACAATTGGAGCAAATGCGACTGCAGACCAATCGAGTGGTTTCTTTTCGCCATTATGTGGACAGCTTGGTCCAGTGTATCTATTTGACGATGTGTTAACTCCTGGGCAAGTTGAAGGTGTGTTTATGCTTGGTGCGGGTTACATGTACTCCTTCCTCCCCAGCGAGGCTGGCTGCATTCCAGCGAACATGTCCGATAGCAGCTTGTCCAGTTCCAAGGAGGGTCTATCTTCTAAAATGATATTCGGTTACAATGCGCTAGTACGTATAAGTATTTCATTTCTTTCTGAAATTCATGGTACTTTTGCTGTAGGCCAGCAGCGGACGCGTCCTTTTTGATGTCGCACCAGTGTCAGAGCAGTCTGACGCCGTATCTCATGAAGCTACGATCATGAGTGGTACGCAGCTTTGCTACAGGTGCCTTGTGCAGAATAATATACACTGTGTTGGTGGCATCACGGTCTTTTTCCCGTTGTTAACGCGATTCCGGCATGCCGGGAAAGATTTCGATGGATCTGTTACTGATGCAGACGACTATTATTTAGCGGATGTGATCGAGCTATTGACAGCAGTCGCAACGAAGAACTACGTTAATCAAAAGTTCCTCCATAGCAGTGGGGGCCTCGGCCTTCTCGGGTATCTACTACAGTTTGTGTCGATCAAACAATTATCGGTCAAAGTTATCACTGCTCTCAACAATTTACTGCGTGTTCTTTCTGAAGCAGCTGGTAAGATATGCTTAATTGTGTGTATTCCTGATATCTGTCTCTTTTCACCGCAGATAACGCACTTTCGGACCTGCTCGTGAGGGAAACTGTACTCAAAGTTTACTTGAATCCATCTGCATGGATTTATGCTCCGTATGTCATTCAACGCGAGTTATTTCTATCACTGATCAACTTTTTGGAGACTCGGAAGTACGGCAATGTTTGTGGCGTTTCCAGATTTCTTGACATGCTTCATCAGTTCTATTGGGACAAACCGAAGCATCGTAAGATGTCCAAGACAGTTGGAACCAGAGACCGTCCTCGTCAAGAAGAATTATCGCAGCTTCGAATCCTCATACTTTCTTTAGCAGAAACTGCAATAAGGTACTCGAGTATTCTTAATTTTATCGCTCTAACTTCTTACCTTTCCAGAGATCATATGAGTGTGTCAGATGCTAAGTCTTTAATCTCTTTTATTGACCGTAATGACGACTTAATCTGCGTTGAGGAAGTTCTTCAGATGCTGTTGGGTCTTTTAGGCGACCCTATTTTCCTATCAAGCTTCTTGGAATGCGTTCACTCTTTGGGTGGAATTCACATCTTTCTCAACTTATTGTCGAGGTAACAATGACTCCGAAAATTACAGAAACGTGAATCATGTCTTGCAGGCAGCAGGAAGTGATCAGGCTGCTCGCTTTGCATGTTTTGGGATCACTTTTCCTTGCCATACCTGTAGAAAGAAAATCAATATGGCTCTTTGGGATTGGCGGTAATAAGGGACAGGGCGATACAGTCATAAGCAGACAAAAGGACTTAGTCTGGTCTATAATAAAAGAGCGCCTGTTGCAGTTTCCCTTCACGGATTCTCTGCGAGTGACTTTGTTTGACCTCCTTCTCGGAGCAGCCATTCCTAAACAAGTACGTGAAAATGATTTTGAGACCTCCATTTGTTTCTTATATTTCCATTGCAGGTTCTCCATGGCGGCATTCTTACGCAGTTTGGAAAGAGTTCTGGAAAAAGAGCTTGGTTACGACAGCTGCAAGCCGCTGGCAATCCCGCGCATACGGCTACCTTCCCAGAATTTTTCTTACCTCAAGTCCTAGGAGTTCTTTTAAAATTTGTAGAGGCCTCGGACGATTGGACGTCAAGGCAGGATGTTCTTAAAGACATACTTGCTCTTATTCAAACGAATCCGGCAAACTGCGGTGTACTCTTACAGGTAAGAAATTATGCTCGGTGTTGTGTTCTGCTCTGAGCTGGTTATTATCAGGAACCGGGGTGGCAGGATTGGCTTTTTGCAGTATTTTCAAGTGCATCTTCCAGAAAGCAGAAAGAAGATCAAGACTCAAAACGGTGGGCGGATGAGGTGTTGCTAATCAGAAAAATATTCTGTGCTCTGCAAGTCCATGCTGTATTTAACACAAAAGGTGGCTGGCGCCAAGTAGAACGCATGACTGTTTACGTTCTTAAGTACACAGAACAGGTTTGTTGTTCTGATAAAATCGCACTGCGAGCTTACTTTTTCTTGCCTTTTCAGAGCTTTCTTCACGATTTACTTGGTGACATCGTGAGCGAAATTTCTGACTCTCGATCGCTATTGACGTTACAGCCCTGTCGTGACAATGTGCTCTATCTCCTTGCCTTGATTGAAGAGCTAGTGGTTGCGGATGCAATCCAATATCTCCCAGTAAAAGCTTTATTCCCTTCGACTTTTCACGTATTGATGTTGCTAATGTTTTTAATTGTGCAGTTTTTAAATTCTCCGGCGGAGGAGTCTGAAGACAACGGCTTGTTGTCTGGGAGCTACGTGGATTTGGGGTCCGAAACCGGAGAGGAAGGTCTTGTGGATAAGAGGTACTTACCTGTGCAAAATTCTGGTTTACGTTTTTAATCAGGAAATGCTTTTGCAGGAAGAACTCTCCAAGAATTACTTATCAAAGCGAGTCAAGCGGATTTAACCAGCGCCTATACGATCAAGTCTGGGACCTTTTATCGGCTATCAACGGAATTGGACAAGGAGGAGCTTCAACTTCCACAGCGGGACCAACATTTGGCCAACGAGCCCGTGGCCTTGTTGAGTCTTTGAATTTACCAGCTGCTGAAGTTGCTGCTGTCGTGACTGGAGGGCTGGGGTCTGTTGGGATTAACGTTCCATCTTCTAAGCCGAATGAGAAAGCCATGAAGCTACGAGGGGAGAAGTTTTCAAGACTTGCATTCAGGCTTGTGCTGGTTTACCTCTACCGAGCTGGTCTTGAGGCTGTGTTACTGTCAGTTCAACAGTTCCTACCTCTTGTTCCCGGCTTCCTCTCTTCAGACTCGGATCAAAACAAAGGCCAACTTTATCTTGCGATATGGTAAGGCTCGTTGAATAATCTCGATATAATCCCAACACCGTGTGTTGTTGTCTTTACAAGGTGCTTACTCGACGCACGAAGTCAAGTGGAAAACATGGACGACGGAACAAGGTCTCATGTGCTGTCTCAGTTGATTGAGGAACTTATTGAAATTGGGAAGGTCATCGGCTTGGTTGATAAGGAAAAGCGTACAGAAGAAACGATGAAGAACGATCCTTACAGCTTTTTACAGCAAGATAAAGTCAAAGCTCTGGTGCGTACTTTCGTACTTTAGTTTTCTTTTGTAACCTCTATGTTTCAGGTGAGAGATGATAAGAAGTTTCTGAGGGCAGCTAAGCGTCAGTGGGTCTCTGCGGTCGAGACATTGAATACCGAAACAAATGACACTCGTAGTCTTGAATTACGTGAATCAAAAGCTCTAGAGGAACAATCTCTAACCGTCTTGAACTCCATTCATAATTCAGAGCTATCCAGACGAGCAGCATATCAATTGAAGGAAGATGCAGAAGAGCAGGCCGTGGCTGTAAGTTCTTTTCATTCCAGTGGTGTTGTGGTGCTAAGTTCGCCATCTGTTCCATGCAGAGCCAATGGTGCTTAATCTTCCGGAATCTGACTGATGAAAGAGGCCCCTGGTCCTCGACAACTTTTCCATCGGATACACTCGTGTGGTGGAAACTTGACAAGACGGAAGATCCTTTGCGGCGCCGGCTGAAGCTAAAACGCAACTATCACTTTGATCAGAAGCTTGTGCAGCCGGCAGCGTCAACGGAGGGTGTTGGCTCTCAGAGCGCACCCAGGGTTCTTTCACGTGAAAAAGTCAGCTTTCGGAAGGCAGCGTCTTTTAAACTGGAGAAAGAATCCGAGGAAGTCGAAGATGAGATGCAGGATGCTAATGATGAGTTTGTCAGCAACGAATCCGAAGCAGAAAGTAGCAGCACGAGTGAAGCTGACGGGGCCGAATCGAAGCAAGGAGCTGCCGAAGATGAGGTATGTCATTTAACATTGTACGTGGCACCTTTTTGAAGATTCTTCACTTTCAGGTGCTATTGTCAGTGTCTTGCGTCCTCGTTTCTCCGAAGCGCAAGCTTGCTGGTCGATTGGAAGTTACTCACAGGTCTCTACATTTTCATATGGAATTTTTTATTGAAGGAACTGGCGGCTCCATGGTTTTCGATTCGTCCGGTGGATTTGCTCGTCAGAACCAGGATACTGATCAAACTGGTACCCGCGACGGTGACAAAGCTCAGCATAGAACGTGGGACATTTTCCAGGTTCGTCATTTGACATTCATTGTCAGTTTCCTATTTTTCAAGTCATTACAGGTCACAGCAATCTATGCGACTAGATATTTGCTGCAACATACTGCATTGGAGATATTTTTCGCTGATGCCGCTCCTCCCGTGTTTCTTAACTTTGCATCTCATCAAGTTGCGAAGGATGTAGCACTTAAGATAACTTCCAGCAAACATGTGGGATCAAAGGGAAAGGCAAAGCACCAGATTCACTTTGTGGACAGAAAAAGAGCTATTGATCTAGCAGAGAAAGCTCGTGACTGCTGGAGGCGGCGAGAGTGCAGCAACTTCGATTACTTGATGATACTGAACACGTTATCCGGGAGATCATACAACGATTTGACTCAATATCCAGTCTTTCCGTGGATCTTATCCGACTATTCCTCTGAAGCATTGGATCTCTCCAGTCCATCTGTTTATCGAGATCTTGCAAAGCCCGTTGGAGCTCTCGATGAAAAACGCTTTCAGGTACCTGCATTTGTGCTTAAGAACAGTATGTAATAAATCGTTTTCAACAGGTCTTTGAAGAACGGTACAACAACTTTACTGATCCAGACATTCCCAGGTTTGTTTATACTCCGTGAAACATAATCTGAAAACGCTTTTGTGTCCAGCTTCCACTATGGTTCACATTACTCGAGTATGGGCATCGTTCTGTTCTACCTTCTTCGACTGGAACCATTTTCTTCTTTCCATCGTACGCTTCAGGTACGTGTTTGTGAGTTAATGGATGCGTACTCAAAAAGTGTGAAACTGATGACAGGGTGGAAAATTTGATCATGCGGACAGATTGTTCCATAGCATACAAAACACTTACGCCAACTGCTTGACCAACACAAGTGATGTGAAAGAGATAATACCGGAGTTCTTTTATATGCCTGAGTTCCTTGTAAATACAAATAGTTACTACATTGGTGTCAAGCAAGACGGACAACACCTTAACAATGTGATTTTACCACCTTGGGCCAAGGTAGGCCTCGACTTGATTCGCTTTCAATCACATATTTTGATTTTTTTCCAGGGATCTCCTGAAGAGTTTATTCGCTTGAACAGGGAAGCTCTTGAAAGTGAGCACACTAGTGAAAACTTGCACCGTTGGATTGACCTCATATTTGGCTACAAGCAACGTGGAAAACCTGCTGTCGAGGTAAATATTTGCGTAGCCGTGAACTAACCAAGACAATGTTGCAACAGGCAGCAAATATCTTTTACTATCTTACTTATGAAGGCACTGTGGAGCTAGAAACCATGGAAGATGCAAGGCAAAGAGCATCAGTGGAGGACCAGATTGCAAATTTTGGTCAAACACCTATCCAGCTTTTTAAGAAGAAACATCCGAAACGCGGCCCTCCAGTACCACTTCTTCGGCCTTTATACTACTCTCCCGCCTCGACAACACTTGTGTCCACCATTCCATCGAGGTCTCTCTCGTTTGGTAAGTCAGATGAAGATCATCCTGTCTTGTACATTGGGCATTGCGACGGGAAGATCATCTCTGTGACCAGCCAGATGGTTGTGTCCTCACGAATGTGGCTAACGCCCTCCATGCCACCCAGTGGCAGCTTTACGTTTTCGTCTTCCCAGGTACTCCGTTTTTAAGAACCACTTGAATGCAAGACTTATTAAAGGCTCGTACTGTGCAGGATTCTACTTACGGACTTGGCTCTGAAGAGTGGCCTTGTCACAAAGTTCGTGGCTATTTTACCGAGTCTTTTCCAGACTCATTTTGTTTCTGCGCGTTGCCTGCAATATCTACGGTCTACTTGATAAGCTGCGGCCATTGGGACAACAGTTTCAAGCTCATGTCGCTCACCGACGGCCAAACCGTTCAAAGCCTGTGTCAACACAAGGATGTCGTAACGTGTGCTTCGGGTACGTAAGCTTTTCTTACCACACTATAGTTTTGGCTTCTGACCGTTCTTTTTATGACATGCAGTTGCAGCAGATGGCAGCATTGTCGCCACCGGCAGCCGTGATACAACAGTGATGGTATGGGAAACTCAGCTATCTTCCAACAGGACCAAGCGCTCAGACAGCAAGCTCGCCGTCTCAGACAAGCCTCGCCACGTTTTGTGCGGCCACGACGATGCAGTAACTTGCGTGGTGGTCCGGACGGAACTCGACCTCGTCGTGAGTGGCTCCGAGGACGGGACTTGCATCCTCTACACTCTCCGGCAGGGAAGATACGTCAGATCGCTGGTTCATCCTAGCAGGAAATCAATATCTCTGCTAGTGGTGTCTCCGCACGGTCTGGTTGGTCTCTTCTCCAACAAGGACCTCAACTTTCACTCATTCTCAGTGAACGGCAAGCACCTTGCCAGCGCGGAACTAAACGGGCGCTTGAGCTGCATGGAGCTGAGCAGCTGTGGCGAGTTCGTGGTGTGTGGAGGCGACCAGGGATACGT
Source organism: Selaginella moellendorffii (assembly GCF_000143415.4). Classification (NCBI taxonomy): domain Eukaryota; kingdom Viridiplantae; phylum Streptophyta; class Lycopodiopsida; order Selaginellales; family Selaginellaceae; genus Selaginella; species Selaginella moellendorffii. The sequence continues at coordinate 1,507,277 of NW_003314302.1, read as the reverse complement.
TACAGTGCGCAAGCTCCACTCGCTGGAGCTCGTCCATCGCTACGACACGGCTGGCTCGCCGATTGTGAGCCTGTGTGTAACGCCTGAGGATTGTTTCTTGGTGGGAACCAGGGACGGGAGATTTTTGATATACGCTGTGGAAACTTCACCAAGGAGGGAGAAGAGGTAACTCATCACCTGTGTTAGAAGAGATTTTTGAACTCCACAAGAAAACAATATATTTATAAATAATATTCTGGTTTGCTTAAGCAAACTTGTAAAATATAGTGGATATACTTAAAATATATTTAGATATTTTAGAATATTTTAATATCTAATGGTAGGAGTGCATTGAATATAGAAAATATGCATATTAATTAACCCAAAAACCCTAATTTATATATAAGAGTGAGTAGTCTGATTTAAAACTAATATGACAACTACCAAAATCCCATTACATTAATATTAATATATAGCATTATAGTTATATATTTAGACCTCACATCATCCCCTCTTCTTAGAATAATGAAAAACTATTAAAGTTCTCTTGTAAATGGGCTAGGATTTAGTGGAACATCGGCGGATTTGTAAGTGGTATTAATTGTTTCTAATCCCTTTGTATGAAGTGTTTTAACTGCTGTATATGCACAGTTTCTGGAGGATTGGCTTGCTAGACATCATGCCAAACTTCATAAACTTGTAATTTAACTTGCCACAACATCTAATATAAATTAGTAAAGAGCCCCTTAGATAAGCTATATACTATAAGATGGGGAAAACGGACTAACACCAAATTATCCACTTTGTACTCTGCAGGTGGACAATGATGAAAGTTGTAATGCTGTTGTTGTCCCACTTGTATGCGGCCTAAGTATTTAGCAAACTCTATTCAGACAAGTGGAAAAATATTCATCAAATACTAGTCCCATAACCTAGCATCAGCAGTTCGTGGCAATTGCGAAGGTAAACCCAATTCCATTGGTAATTGGTCATAATTATATAGGAGTTTATATGGTGAAGCACTAATAGAACTCTACACCTCAGTAACATATGCATACCAAAGAGATGGCAAATAACTATCTCAATCCGAATGTTAAAAGTTCACATACTTTGCGATCATCCCTTTGAATGTTTGAATGAGCTATTCCACCAAACCGTCTAACTATGGATGATAAGCACTCGTGAAAGTGTGGTGTATCCTCAACTAAAACGTCAAAACATGAAATGCCTCAACCATAAATGCGGGACCATTATCCAAATGAATTTGCTCTAGACAAAAATACTAAAACACCACTTGATTAAGGAGGAAGTATCCAATAGCAATTGCACAAACGTTAGCAAGGGCAATAACTTCCACCCAACAAGTCAAGTAGTCAGAAGCAATAATAACATACTTATTGCTAACAGTCAATCATGGAAAAGATCCTATAAAATCAAATGCCACCAACTCAAATGGACAGGATTCTACAATTAACTTCAACCGTCCTTCTGCAACATGAAGAGGAGTATTATGAGTTTGGCACCAAAAGCAACTACGCACATACTGAATAATATTACATCGCATCTCCAACCAATAGAAAGACCTGTGCAGCTTCTCGGTCACATGATGACATCCCATATGCCTGCCTAGAACAGAAGAATCATGGTAGGAATAGAAAAATCATGAAATAAAAATTGAAGGCACCACAAGTTATAAATGATTATCAGAATTTGTTCTCACAAAATAAAGAAAGCCATATTCAAAGTGATATTGAAAATGTAAATGCCAGAATGATAAGTCATCAGCAAGTGATGCAAGATTCTCAAACCCTTCTCGAAACCTTCGAATCCATGGCTCAATCTTTTGAGCCTCGTGAATCTCATCAAGAGAAGGTAAATCTTGCTTTGCACCTTGTGGACACTGAATGTCAAATATAGTAACCACTGACGACATAGAATCCTCATCTAGAATATCCATAAATACTAAAACAATAGGCTCATAAAAAATATAAGAAGAGAGTGAAAAAGGAAGAGGAGCTCAAGAAAGGGCATGAGCATCAGTCATAGAACTCCCTAGGCAATGAACAACATCAAAATCATATATCTGAAGCTTTAAAGACCACCGACCAGTAAGACCAACTAGGTTTTTCCGCTTCAATAAGGAAGTAACAACAACATGATCACCTTCTAGCAATGTCTGAGAACCATGTAGATATCCATGAAGTTTCTCGAAACCCCAAGCTACTGCTAAACACTCCTTCTCTATTGTGGAGTAGTTCACCTCTACTAGTTGTAATATACAACTAATGTATGCAATGGGATGGCACTAACCAGACACACTTGGGCTCTTTTGCATCAACACACCTCCAAAACCAATATTAAAAGTATCTACATGCAAAATGAAAGGTCGAGTATAGTTAGGATACACCAAAACCAGAGTCATTAATAATTCTTTGAGATCCATGAACACCTGCTCACAGTCCGCAGATCAAATGAAAGATGACATTAATGACTTTAACAACGCTTATAATGGTGTAGTGCAATCAGAAAGATGATCCACAAAATGATTGAGATACTGCACCTTACCTAAGAAGCACTACACATCATTCATATACTTTTGAGTAGAGAACTTTAGAACAGCCACAAATTTGTTATGATCAACTTGCAAACCCTCACGAAAAATATAATACCCAAGATAAGTCATATCTTTGGACCCAAATGTAAGCAACTAATTTTTTCCATTTTACTTTAGTCACTTAACCACACCTCCGGCCACTTGGAGGAGTCTCATTCACAACCTCCATAAGTCCCACTCAGGACTTGGGGCTTGCTAGCCCCGAGGATGACATTTATGCCACTTAACCTTTGCATTTGGTCCAAGTGCTTCACGTGTCCGGTCCCATGACCGACACCCCAAAGCACCACCAACATACCAGCCCGTTACGCTAGGCCATGCCCAATCACCTTGGTCACATCGGTGGTCCAACACCACCTGCATTGCAATCCCGTCTCTCTAAGACTGGGCCATCCGTCCATGAGTGGTCATCCCAAATCCACTTCTTAGCATCCTTAAGATACCCGCAGACATGGGGAATAGCCTTCCCTAATATCTCCTTTCTGGTCCCCACCAAGTCCCTTTTTGTCCTTAGCTGTGTTCGCCAACACTGCCACTAGATCAAGGCCCACAGGCCCGACCACTAAGTCCCATGGTCCTTTGGGACTTCCTCATCATATGACTGTATCCTTGGTCACTACACCAGAGGACTACTCCTCTTCCTTTCCACAGTTTGGGTCTTTGGGACAACACTTTGGAACACTGTGGCCTTACACAAACCTCGTGGGTACTCTCCCTGCCTTCCGCCTTTGGGTGCTCTAGCCATGGGCTTAGAGCGAGGTTCCGTTGAGCCACATCTGGTATCCAAGTAGGTAGTGCCACCCCCACTTGGACTGGGAGCATCGGGCAGTCAATCTCCCGGGGGAACTAGAGCCGGCTCTTGAACACTTCACCCTACTTGTCAGTCTGTGTTCACTCTAGTCTTGGACTTCCCAGTGGGCAACTCATCACTCAACACTAGGTACAGCCTTCCTGGGCCAAACTAGCCTTTCTTGGCCAAACCAGCTCCACTACAGTCCTCCCCCCTTACTATACTTTTGGAGCTCACCAAACCCCCTAGGGTTTGGGAGACAAACGCTTTGGGCTTTCACCCTCTTAGACTCGAACTCGGACTCGGACTTGGACTCGGACTCGGACTTGGACTCAGACTTGGGCTCGGGCTTGGGCTCGGGCTCGGCCTCGGCCTCGGTCCCGATCTCGGTCTCAGTCTCGGTCTCGGTCTCGGTCTCGGTCTCGGTTTTGGTCTTGGTCTCAGTCTTGGTCTCGGTCCCAGTCTTGGTCTCGACCTCAGACTCCATCTCGGGTCCTTCTTGGACTCCATCTCGGACTCCATCTTGAACCCTGTCTCGGTCCACCTCGGACTCCATTTTAGACTCCATCTCGAACTCCGTCTCGGTCCATCTCGGACTCCATCGCAGACTCCATCTCGGACTCCGTCTTGGTCCATCTCGAACTCCATCTCGGACTCCGTCTCGGACTCTGTCTCGGTCCATCTCAAACTCCATCTCGGACTCCGTCTTAGTCCATCTCGGACTTTGTCTCGGTCCATCTCGGACTTTGTCTCAGACACTTCCACGTGTCATGTGTTGGTCCTTTTTGGGTCCCTTTTTGGAGCCTTGCTTATTGGTTGCCTCATGCTTGCTCCTCGAGCACTTTTTGGGGAGTTCCACTCCCGCTCTCGACCTTCCAAGTCGGAGCTTTTAGTCCAAACGTGTTACTCTTGTTTTGCTTTCACTTCAGCCACTACCACGTGGCGCCCTTCCGGCTCCACTTTGGGGCCTAGGGATTTTGTGTCTCACAACTCCACCACCCATAGACGAAGTTCAATGTCCTCATCAAATGGTAAACCCTTTTATAAAGTAGCACCCGCATGCATTACTAGTTCCATCCTTGGCACCCAGCCAATATTTGTCTATGGTTTGACACCAAAGGCACACCATGCCTTGTCCATCCTCTAAGGAGCATAGTCTCTCTAACATAGAGACTCATTCGACCATTTGGGGTGGTTTGCTCCCTTTTATTGGTTCAATTCTCGCTAAACTCGTTAGAGACTCTCTCTCTAACTCAATTCCACTATTCATTCTCAAGTAGTCTCAAATTCCATTGCTATAACCTTGCACTTTGGAACTTTTAATTTTGACTTCTCAGAGTCAATTTCCTCACCTTACGTTGCACATGGTGCAACTCCACTTCCCTATCTGTCGCGCATGTGACTTCGGGTATCGAAAGTTACCTGTCGACCAGTCCTTACGGACACTCTTACCTTACTGCTACGATGGCAGGAGGTCGGTATTGCTGGACCCTTTATCAGTCCCTCTTGTGCTAGTGGAGTTAACTGGGCATTTCGAGTGTACTTAGACCGGACGAGCATAAGGACGGAATTCCTACGTGTTATTAGCTAAGCATACTTAGCCCGGTAAGGAGTTCCCGTCTCGTTATGTCTTGCACTGGCTAGTGACAAGAACCCTCGCGTATTGAGATTAGTCCCTCAATATCGCTACATGATAGCTTACCGTGTCTGCCAAACACCCTCGCTATCATGCCCTTGTGTTAGTCTCATTTCGGTCCCAAATGCTAATTATGGAAAGTGTCCAGATTTGCTCATTTGGCATACCTACGGAATGTAGAGATCGGCCTGAACACAATGGTGTTCGTCCCATGTCCAAATTCACAATCTAGGGACATTCCATATTTAGTAAGTTTCAAGCTTGTCCCAGAGACTAACTGCTGATACTAAGGGAGGCTTGGGGTGAAAGCCCAAAGCGTGTGTTCCTCAAGAGGGGGGGGGCTATGGGGGGTTCCAAATGTATAGTAGGGATAGTGGGTAGGTCGGGCATGGCCGACCAACCTGAGGCATAGTCTAGCTCCCGCTTGCGTGCCTGTCCTTGTTCTGCGTCCGGCTTGGGTCTAAGCCCAAGTTCCATTCCATGCTAGCTGGTGGAGTACCCATACTCTCACGTTAGGCCACCGGTATGCCGAAATAGCGCCAGACTCCGTTTGGCTCTGTTTTGCGTGCTGGTCCTGGCATTGGGATGCTGGTTGCTCTAGGACTGTTCCAAGTCGCTCCGGGCCCCTGTCCCTTCGCTCCATGGGTTATATGCTCGGGAGTTGCTCCGTGGTCCGGTTCCATCACTCCTTGGCGTCACGCTTGGGAGTTTGGCACCGTTCCTTCGTTCAGTGGCCCAAGGCCCTGAACCTCAGGTTCCTGTGGACACGTGGCATGGACACGTGGCATGTGACACGTGGCATCTGTCATGTGGCACAAAGAGGGTTTAGGTTCCGCTTCGTGGTGTTATCCTATGGTAAATCACCATAGGATAAAGGGTCAAAACCACGTGCGCTACATTTGGTATCAGAGGATGAGTCTCAGCAAGTACTATTCAATGAGATTGGGCAACTAGTCTCGTTGCATACGCAGAGATGAAAACGATGATCCGAGTGGGTACACGTTTTGGTGCAAAGGCTTCGCAATTGGTTCCTTGGGTATGGATATTGTTACCTTATTGTACCTTATGATGTGAGCTTGCGCTTGGGCTCATAGGATGGTTTGGAGATGTTCCATTTGCACGAGTTTGAGCTTGGGCTCGTGAGTGAGGCGCATTAGCAACTTGAGGTTACACTTTGAGTTGGCAGGATTAATGTAAGCCTATCGATGGTTCCAATGGTTCTGTAAGTTGTTCCATGTACCGTGAGTGAAAGCAAACTTTCCCTGGGTTTGCTATGAGTGGCAAATAGGCTGGTCCGTAGCTGTTTAGCACGGCACTAGTGGATCCTTCCTAGGTATGATTATAAGTGGATCAATCAAGACTATAGGGAATAGTCTATTGGTTCAAGTAATCATTGCCGTGCTCTCTCATAAACTTTTCTTGGATTGAACTGAAGGCAGTGCGAAAGCAAACTTGAGGTTTGGTCAAAGATGAGACCGAAAAGAGAGTCATCGAGGACGAAGGATCAAATACGTAAATCATTTTCTTTTCTTGGAGAGATAATCTGCAACGAGGTGTTAACTCATTGCTTGTGTTCACATCGTGCAATCAAGAGTCCCTATCTTGATGCATGTTGGAGATGGTGGTCTTACAATGGTGAGTTATGGGTTGGATAGTGGTGAAACACTAAACCATTTTGTCTAGGCTCGCTATTGGAAGACTTGGGTTGCAATGCTCAATTCTTTTCCGGGGAACCTTGCTATTGCTCCTTGAAGTAGCTTGGTGTTGGATTAGTGTTGAGTTTGGTCGGAAAGAGAGTGGCATGAGCTTGTCCGTGTTGTGAACAAAAGTTAGTGGTGTTGGGTGTCGTAAACCTCTATTGGTGGAGTGTGGCATTTATGTTGCATTTTGTCGAATCGAGTTGGCATTTGATATTCACATGAACGTTTGAAGTAATGACATAAGCCTTGCTCATTGCGTTACTCAATTGATGATCAAGTCATTGTGATTTATATCATATCCATGTGATAATGAGCAATGTGTTTATGAAGTTGCTTGGGTAAATGATGATCAACCCCAAAGTGGTTGATGGAGAAGCTAGTCTACTTGCACGAAGTAGCATTGTAGTAGCCTTGACTGGATTCTCAATGGTGGTCCATTATGCTAAGCTTATGTTGGTACCTTGTTTCCTTGAGGGTTTGCCCACTAAGGTGTTGGGAATGGGTTGTAGCATTCATTTGCTATAGCTCACCTGTTGATCCGTTAACACTTGGAGTAGATTATTGGATGGAGAAGGTGTGAGGTTGATGCATTGACATCGCTAGCACTTGTGTTAGTGGAAGTGGCATTGTTGATTCAAGTGATGAGGAATTTTCCTTAGAGCTTGATTTTCCATGTCATTTTTCTTGTTAGTGTTTTGGCTTCACATTGGATCTTGAAGGTGATTGAAGAAGAGTGTTAGTGCAATATGGATATCCGAAGATGTGGTCTTCGTGATCAAGCCTTGGATGTTCATTTTGCACTTTGCTGATGTCGGTGTTGGATATCGGAAAAATGGGCAAAGATGTTCAATGCTTAAGCATATTATGGGTCATGAGAATTTGTGTTGAGGTGAATCTATGTGAAGTTGTTTGTAGGAAGAAGTTGTTTGAGTCGTGAAAGTTTGCATTCCTGGACTGAGAGTCATTCTTTCTCTAGGATGGGAAGTTTTCCACAAATTTTCTTAGGCTTTTTCAATGGCTGATCTATCGGTCACTTTGCTCGAAAACCATTCCATTTTCGAAAGCCAGTACAAACTAGTGAAGGGGTTGGAGTTGACTTCGGTTGGCTTAGATCTTAGTAGGTAGTTTGTATGATGTGGCCCGAAAGGGATGCTAACTTTTGGGGCTAAGGCAATTGAGTTGGATAGAGTCTGGAGTTGGTGTAGAAAAGTGGTCGTTGCACTTTTTTTTAAGAAGGGTGACCCTTGTGCCTTTCTTCTGTAGCGTTATGCTTGGTGGCAGGTTGCACCTTGCATTTCACTAAGACTCTATGAGAGTAATGAGCTCTCACTGATCTTGACTTAGTCTTGGTAGCCCTGCTCCTTGGCTGAGGATGGTGATGTCCAATTTAGTTGTTTGAGGTTGAGATGTTGGTACCCATACTATAGCTTTGTCTATGAGGAGGTTGTGTACCGATATGAGTTCATCTCATGATCTTCACTTTTGTTTCGGCTGAGTGTTGATCATGCATAGCTAGCCTCTTCAAAGCATGCTCAGAGCTATTGACTAAATGCATTAGTGAGCTTATTGCGGTTGAGTTGGATTCGAGTGGTCATTTAGTTTGTGCTTGTCTATGAACTTTTATCTCGTACCTGGGGTATTATGTTCGTGTTGGACAAGTATGTAACTCGATGACATGAGTTAGTGTTCGGGTCTTGTGAAGGCAAGTTGAAGGGCAATTGTTAGTTGCTTTGCGACTAGTGATTACTTATAAACTTTGTCAAAAAGACCGTTGACACTTGCTTTGCTCGATGATGATTTAGCAATGGTGGGCTTGCTTTACCGGATGGTGTTGCGGAGGATCGTGTTGTTAGACTTGCATAGCTTTCCTATGTTAGTATATCGATTCTATCTCTGTCGATATCATTTGGTTACGTTTAGTCCGTGGTGTTGGATTTCATTGAGTCTTGGATGTGGTGATTCACTCCTTGTTGATGTGTTATCTGTCACTGAGTTTTGCTGAAGGATTGGTCTCGGATACTAAGTATAGTATCTTCGACTTTGGTTAGCTTGGTTGCTGGAAAGCTCCGAGTGGTGATTCACTCTTGCTTTCTTCTAGCTTTGTCCTGATGTTGATGGCATTGAAATGATGCTTTGTCATTGACATTGTTGATATTGAGATCTGAGTGAAATGAGATATCCTTCCAAGGATTGATATTGAGTTTCATTAGTCTTGATGAATATAGTGTTGATGATTTGGCTATAGCTTTGTGTTGTTGGCATTCGTGCATTTGCTAGTTAGCAACTGTGTTGACGTTCAAACGAACTGAGTGGCAAGTTGAGTTAGTTGTGTTCTAGACGAGATTATTTAGTAGAGGGTTGAGCTTTAGCTTTTCCTTGAAAAGTGATTTAGTCGTGGACTATGCTAACTCTACGAGAAGAAGAGTTAGTGATCGATATTAGAATGTTGAGTCCTTGCTGGATTTGAGTTCGGAATATAGCAATCATTAATGATTCTTTTTGAGCTTGTTATGAAGTGAGTTACGTCTTGCTATAGATGGATTCATGGAGGATCGTTTGATGATCACTTGTTAAGCATAACTTTGCTATGCTTAGCTTTTGGATTGATGCAGAAATGCTCTTCATTAGCTTTGGCATTATGAAGTTTGGCTTATGGATGTGTTGAGGAAGATATTGTGGGTTGCACCATGATTTCTTCTTTAGCATTGAAGTTAGCTTCTATGAGACTCGTGATCATTATTAGGCAAGACTTAGTTATAGGCTTCTTCGAGCTTTTGGTTCTTGAGTTTTGTGCTCATTGTTCCATTTGTTTGAAGTTGTTGGGGAAGGCATTTTGGCTCATTAGCTTCGATTGAAGTTAGTTTTTGCATCTGGCAATCATTGGTGATGATTAACTATCATCTAGGAAAGTTGATTATCCATGTCAAAAAGTTTTGCTTGATTATTGTTGGTATAGAATGGTTTGCCGTTCTTCGGGATGGTGGATTCCTACTTAGACGATGATTATGCATCTCTTTATTGATGGAATGATTGACGATCTTTCATGATAGTTGGTTGTTCTCTTTGATGGCTTTTGGCTTTTCGCAATACCACATGTTCTTTGTGGTTTGCTCTGGATTGGTCTCTTGAGCTTGAGACATCCATAGGATGTTGCTAACACTTGCTTAGGCAACTTGAGTTCCTTGGTATTGTTGGCTGGGATCTATTTAGATTGGCTTTTGTGATAGTTGGCAGGCATGAGTGTTTGTTGGTCTTACCACATTCATTCTCTTCTGTTGATTGTTGCTCGAGTTAGTTTTGATAGATTTGGATGTTATTTCCTTCGGGTGATACATTCGCGAGCATTGTGCTTGTTAGTCAATGATACTTTGTGTTCTTTGAGTTGTGTTTTGTGAGTTGTTTGGCATGCTATCTGCCATTTTCAGTAGTTCAGTTTTATCATTGAGTTTCCTTGATGATCTACTTGCTATTAAATTTTGTTGGATGGTGATTCCTATGTTTACCAATTATAATGATCTTGGTGGTTCTTATACTATAATACTCGTTTATCAGATGATAACTTACTTGGAATACTTTTGTGTTCTAATCTAAGCTTTATTCACTGATAATTAAATCTCTAAGATATCATTGTTTATGACTTTGATATGTCCATATATATTGATCTTTGAGTTTGGGCCAGTATAGGCAGACTGGCTTCGGCACTTCGTGTGCATGTTGAAATCTCTAGTCATGGGGTAGCTACTGTCGACTGGTCACATAACCCGCCTCTTTGTCGATGTTCCTTGTTCCGTGAAAGGGCGTGACCGTGTAAACAACTCTAAACTGCCTGTTGACAGTAGTCTATCTAAACCTTACCGACGGGTTTGGTTTCTTTGCTCAGGAGGGTTGGGGCCTCTGGCTTCTCTCTCTATGTCTCTGCGGGCAGGGCATATCACACTTTTGTAGCTGGGTGACACCCAGAGCAGCAAGGGTGGCTGATTCTGTTGGTCATTTCCTTGTCAGCGACGGCTGGAAGGTGTCTGAGCTGGTAGCGCATCCGCGTTAGACAAAGAGGTTACCCCCTAACTCATTTAAGTTGGTGCATTTCTCACATAGTGTGAGTACCGTGAACTTTTTCTGGAGTTGTTTCCTTGGCGGTATTCTAGACTCGAGTATGCATCGACGAGGACGTCGATCTTCCCAAGGGGGGGAGAGTGTCGCGCATGTGACTTCGGGTATCGAAAGTTACCTGTCGACCAGTCCTTACGGACACTCTTACCTTACTGCTACGATGGCAGGAGGTCGGTATTGCTGGACCCTTTATCAGTCCCTCTTGTGCTAGTGGAGTTAACTGGGCATTTCGAGTGTACTTAGACCGGACGAGCATAAGGACGGAATTCCTACGTGTTATTAGCTAAGCATACTTAGCCCGGTAAGGAGTTCCCGTCTCGTTATGTCTTGCACTGGCTAGTGACAAGAACCCTCACGTATTGAGATTAGTCCCTCAATATCGCTACATGATAGCTTACCGTGTCTGCCAAACACCCTCGCTATCATGCCCTTGTGTTAGTCTCATTTCGGTCCCAAATGCTAATTATGGAAAGTGTCCAGATTTGCTCATTTGGCATACCTACGGAATGTAGAGATCGGCCTGAACACAATGGTGTTCGTCCCATGTCCAAATTCACAATCTAGGGACATTCCATATTTAGTAAGTTTCAAGCTTGTCCCAGAGACTAACTCCTGATACTAAGGGAGGCTTGGGGTGAAAGCCCAAAGCGTGTGTTCCTCAAGGGGGGGGGGCTATGGGGGGTTCCAAATGTATAGTAGGGATAGTGGGTAGGTCGGGCATGGCCGACCAACCTGAGGCATAGTCTAGCTCCCGCTTGCGTGCCTGTCCTTGTTCTGCGTCCGGCTTGGGTCTAAGCCCAAGTTCCATTCCATGCTAGCTGGTGGAGTACCCATACTCTCACGTTAGGCCACCGGTATGCCGAAATAGCGCCAGACTCCGTTTGGCTCTGTTTTGCGTGCTGGTCCTGGCATTGGGATGCTGGTTGCTCTAGGACTGTTCCAAGTCGCTCTGGGCCCCTGTCCCTTCGCTCCATGGGTTATATGCTCGGGAGTTGCTCCGTGGTCTGGTTCCATCACTCCTTGGCGTCACGCTTGGGAGTTTGGCACCGTTCCTTCGTTCAGTGGCCCAAGGCCCTGAACCTCAGGTTCCTGTGGACACGTGGCATGGACACGTGGCATGTGACACGTGGCATCTGTCATGTGGCACAAAGAGGGTTTAGGTTCCGCTTTGTGGTGTTATCCTATGGTAAATCACCATAGGATAAAGGGTCAAAACCACGTGCGCTACACTATCCTAGGAAGTTCTTTACTTGAGGATACCATCATCCTCTCTCTGATATCGTGCCACCTTTGACATTAAGTTTCAGTTATCATAATTGGTGCTAGGGTTGCCCATGGCCCTATTATTTGGCTACCTTACCGCTCCCCCCTTTGGAGCATCCACTTTCGCCAAATCGGAGCGATTGGGAATCCATCATTGGGGAAACATTCTCACAATCCGTTAGCACTCAACACATTAGTGTTTTCGGCCTAACTTTGTCACTTGGATTCTTTCCCAGGATTCCCATGGCTCTTTTCTTAGCCACTAGTCTTTTGCTCCTATTCTTGATTGTTGCACCCAGAAACATAGGATCGCTACTTCCATTTTCGAGGTTTCCTTTCAGTTCCATAGCAAACACTTTGCTTTGCCAAGTCTAGAGGGTGTTCACCCCTAGTACGTCTCTTTAACATTTTCTGCTGTGGGCTCTATCCACGGCCCAACTTTTGAGATCCTCCCTTGGATCTCTTATAGAGACTACCTTCCTCATACTTACTATGCCACAGCATTGACATAGCTCACTTCCCTTAGGTGTTCTTCCCACTTGGTCACCTTAACCAAGCCACACCATTATCAATAGTTCAAATCAACACTTTGAACTAAGAATCATATTCCTTAACCCAAACAAAGGCCTTGTTCTTGTTTAGCCACAAGATCACCTAGTGATCTCATATTGACCCCTTAATAGGTCTACCAATAGAAACCAGGTCTTCCAGACCCCTCTATGTTGTTGACTATGACCCCGGGGCATCCCCCACACTTGGCAGTGCGCCCAAGCCACCCCTTCCAGCCAAGGATCCATAGCAATTGAGACTGAGTGTCCCCATCTCATTCACCATGTCCTTGGTGCCCTTTGCACTAAAGTGTTCAAGTTAGATATGCTGAGCTTTCACTCTAAACAATCTACCCGTGCATCACGACTTCGGGGCATCCCCCGCTTGGCGGTGTGCCTAAGCCAATCTCCTCATTGAGAGTCCATGACCACTGAAATATGAGTGTCCTCATATTCCAAACCATCACCACGTCCTAGTGATTTGAAACTCGAACCCAAGCACTAGAGGGTCGGGACTCAAACTTAACCTCCGTATATGCATTTACGGACGGCATCACATAGGATGCTTGGTGTGACTCCCCACGCCAGTGCACCAACTTATATTTAAAACACACTACAGATCACAGCTTAGGAACCTAGTTCCTCCACACTGCCAAGTCCTCTCACTTGACATGTCTGTGATCATACATGGACTCCTCCATGTTTGGCCCTATAGGCCACCTCTTTGAAGTTGGCTCCTTTAACTAGGGTATTCGTTCCCCCGACTTGCTCTGATACCAAGTTGTAAGCAACTAATTTTTTCTATTCTACTTTAGTCACTTAACCGCACCTCCGGCCACTTGGAGGAGTCTCATTCACAACCTCCATAAGTCCTACTCAGGACTTGGGGCTTGCTAGCCCCGAGGATGGCATCTATGCCACTCAACCTTTGCATTTGGTCCAAGTGCTTCACATATCCGGTCCTACAATCGACACCCCAAGGCACCACCAACATACCAGCCCGTTACACTAGGCCATGCCCAATCACCTTGGTCACATCGGTGGTCCAACACCACCTGCATTGCAATCCCGTCTCTCTAAGACTGGGCCATCCGTCCATGAGTGGTCATCCCAGATCCACTCCTTAGCATCCTTAGGATGCCTGCAGACATGGGGAATAGCCTTCCCCAATATCTCCTTTCTAGTCCCCACCAAGTCTCTTTTTGTCCTTGGCTGTGTTCGCCAACACTACCACTGGATCAAGGCCCATAGGCCCGACCACTAAGTCCCATGGTCCTTTGGGATTTCCTCACCACACGACTATATCCTTGGTCACTACACTAGAGGACTACTCCTCTTCCTTTCCACAGTTTGGGTCTTTGGGACAACACTTTGGAACATTGTGGCCTTATACAAGCCTCGTGGGTACTCTCCCCACCTTCTGCCTTTGGGTGCTCTAGCCATGGGCTTAGAGCAAGGTTCCGTTGAGCTATGCTTGGTATCCAAGTAGGTAGTGCCACCCCCACTTGGACTGGGAGCATCGGCCAGTCGATCTCCCGGGGGAACTAGAGCCGGCTCTTAAACACTTCACCAAGCTACCCTGCTTGTCAGTCTGTGTTCACTCTAGTCTTGGACTTCCCAGTGGGCAGCTCATCACCCAACACTGGGTACAGCCTTCCTGGGCCAAACTAGCCTTTCCTAGCCAAACTAGCTCCACTGCAGTCCTCCCCCCTTACTATACTTTTGGAGCTCACCAAACCCCCTAGGGTTTGGGAGACGAACGCTTTGGGCTTTCACCCTCTCAGACTCAAACTCGGACTCGGACTCGGACTCGGACTCAGACTCGGGATCAGACTCACACTCAGCCTCGGGCTCGGGCTCGGTCTCGGTCCCGATCTCGGTCTCGGTCTTGGTCTCGGTCTCGGTCTCGGTCTCGGTCTCGGTCCCGATCTCAGTCTCGACCTCAGACTCCATCTCAGGTCCTTCTTGGACTCCATCTCGGATTCCATCTCGGACTCCATCTTGAACTCCGTCTCAGTCCACCTCGGACTCCATCTCGGACTCCGTCTCGGTCCATCTCGGACTCCATCTCGAACTCCATCTCGAACTTTGTCTCGGTCCATCTTGGACTCCATCTCGGACTCCATCTCAGACTCCATCTCGGACTCCATCTCGGACTCCATCTCGAACTCCATCTCAAACTCTATCTCGGTCCATCTCGGACTCCATCTCAGACTTCGTCTCGGTCCATCTCGGACACTTCCACGTGTCATGTGTTGGTCCTTTTTGGGTCTCTTTTTGGAGCCTTGCTTATTGGTTGCCTCGTGCTCGCTCCTCAAGCACTTTGTTGGGAGTTCCACTCCTACTCTTGACCTTCCAAGTCAGAGCTTTTAGTCCAAACGTGTTACTCTCGTTTGGCTTTCGCTTCGGCGACTACTACGTGGCGCCCTTCCGGCTCCACTTTGGGGCTTAGGGATTTTGTGTCTCACACCAAATACACACTTCGACTACTTAACTTTAAATTAACGTCCTTTACCCGATCCAACACTTTACTAACATTATGGATGTATTCCTCCTATGTCATCATCAATGAAGTCAGTAGTCACCTCCAGCATATTAGGAAAAGGGTATACATTAGAGATCGTCACTTCATTTAACGGACAATTCTCAATACAGAAACAAATACTCCCATCAAACTTTGTCACAAGATGAGGTTCACATGCCTAAGGACTCTACAACTTTTGAATAACACCCTTTTCCAACATTTCCTTGACGTTTGCACATAAAATCAAGAAAATAAAAGAATAAATAATTTCTCAAAGAAATATCAAAATAAATGAAATTAACAACTGAATATTATAACAAAATATTCAAAATAGACTTTAAAAATAATTAGTGTAAGTGCATGGAATATAGAAAGGGAATTCAAAAAATGTGCATATCAATTAGTCCAAAAACCTAAGTTTATATATAGGAGCGAGTGGTTCGGATTGAAACCAATCTGATGGCTACCAAAATCCCACTATGCTAATATTAGTATACAATATCATAGCCATACACTTGGACCTCACAATTGTTGTTATTCATTTAGATTAATTTTATATTTATAATTTATAAATATGTTTAAAACTTATAACCTTTCCTAACACTTCCTAGTAGTTTATTTTAATATCTGTATGTTTATAAATTACAAAGATATTTATAATTAATTAATTAATTAATAACTATTAAGCAAACCAATAGTTAAGCACACAAAGTATTATTATAATATTGTGAGAGCATTTAATATGGAAAGAAAATACAAAAATGGGCATATCCATTACCCAAAAACACTAGATTATTGTGAGACACAAATCCTTAATCCCCAAAAGTGGAGCCAAAAGGGTGCCACATAGTAATGGTTGAAGTGGAAGTCTAACAAGCATAACATGTTTGGACTAAAAGTTTCGACTTGGAAAGTCGAAAGCGAGAGTGACACCCCAAACAAAATGCTCAAGAAATGAGCATAAAACAATCGGTGAATAAATCTCTAAAAAGGGACACAAGAAGGATTGACATATGATAAGTGTCATGACACATGAAAATATCAGGAATGAGTCCAAAAAAGGAGTCTGAGAAGGAGCTTGAGATAAAGTCCGAGATAAAGTCCAAGATGGACTCGAGATAGAGTACGAGATGGAGTCCAATATAGACCCGAGATGGGCTCGAGATGGGGTTCGAGGTTGAGTTTATGGTCAAGTCTGAGATGGAGACCGAGATTGAGTCCAAAGTTGAGTCTGAGGTCGAGGCCAAGACTAGGTCCGAGACCGAGATTGGGACTGGGACTAGGACTGGTGACTACGACTTGGACCAGGACCGGTGACCACAACCACAACCTGAACCAGGACCAAGTCCAAGACCAAGTCCAAGGTGAAAACCCAAAGCAATTGTCTCCTAGACCCTAGGGGGTTTGGTGAGTTCTAAAAGTATAATAGAGAGAGGACTCCAGTGGAGTTAGTCTGGCCAGGAAAGGCTAGTATGACCAAGGAAGGTTATACCCATGTGGTGGGTGATGATATAATTAAAGAGTCCAAGGCTAAAGTGAATATAGACAAACAAATGGGTTTAAGGAACCAACTCTCCAAGGTGTCGTAGGCTAAAGGATCCCCGAAAGCATGACCAAAATGACAAAGAGTTCATCGGATGGGACCAAATAAAAAATCGAGTCCAAGACCGACTCTGAGACCGAGTTCGAGATAGAGTCTAGGATCGAGTCCGAGGCCGAATCGGAGACTAAGTTCAAGACCGAGTTCGAGGCGAGTTCGAGACAGAGTCCGAGATCCAAATCAGGTTCAAGACCGAGTCTGAGGTTGAGTCCGAAGTCGAGTCTGAGATCGGGTCCAAGATCGAGTCCGAGACCGAGTCTGAAGTCGAGTCTGAGATCAAGTCCGAGATCGAGTCCGAGACCAAGTCTGAGTACTAATACGGGTCAAGGGGTGAAAGCCCAAAGGGTGCATCTCCCAAGGGGCGGGGGGGGGGGGGGGGGGGGGGGGGG
>NW_003314302.1:1405207-1490024 GCF_000143415.4 Selaginella moellendorffii | reverse complement strand
GAGTATTATTCACGTAAGTCGTTGGAAACGTTGTTGACGTGGATGTGCAATCGGAAATAATCCGATGGCATACGTATGTTCTGGCTCTTGACGAATACGTGACTGCGAGCTCAAATTTTTAATTAAAAAGAGGCTGGGACAATGGGCTGCAGGGGGTTCCAAAAGTATAGTAGGGATAATGAGGTCCAGGAACCAATCTTGAAGGAACTCTCCAATGGTGCTTCCAAACTGACTTGAGGTTGAGACTAGGGCCGAGGGGCCTTGGGTGGGAGTGAGTAGGGCCTTGGGTGGGAGTGAGTAGGGACTTGGGTGGTGCCGGAGGGGCCACCCCAGGAAGTGCTCAAGAGCATCTCCCACTCCCGAAAGGGAAACCAACTGCGGTGCTCCTAGCTCATATGGAGTGGTGCCCCACTTGAGTACCATGCAGCTCATTGGTCCTCGCCCTTCCAAGGGGCTTGGGCCTTCCTTCGGGATGAAAGTGGGGGGGTAGAGGTACCCATACCGGGCCGTTAGGCCATGGTGTTTTGCCCTGGCATCCCGAAGCAAGTGTTGCACCCAAGACTTGGGATTTAGAGGGTCCCATGATCAAGTTTTGTGGTACCAAGGGGTGTTAGGAACCTAGAGGCTTGGTGTGCTTGGCTACTTGTGCTTGTGGGGAGTGTAGCCGAACCTTAAGTCCAGTATAACCCGGGGAGGGGGATTGGGAGAGATTTGGGAATCCATGGATGGATGGCTAATGCTCCATTGCTCGTGCAGTGAGTAGCTGAAACCAAGTAGGACCAAGTAGGAGCTGGTACCATAGGCGGGAACCTTGGCGAGGGAACTTAGCAAAAGCCAAGGCAGTGTTGGACGGATAGACGATGTAAGCTGGCAAATGGGAAAGGAAAAATTTGTGGCTTACAATTTGGTATCGGAGCCTTTTCCTCAGTTCTAGCAAAGGATAGAGGCAGATTACTGGGAGATGGCAAAGGTAGGGCGGAAACGAACCAAGGCAGAGATGGAACCTCCTGTAGAGCTGGAGCCTCCGGTCGAACAAGAGGCTATGGATGAGGAATCCTTGCATGTGGAGGACTCTAGTAAGGAAACTTCCAAATAGGAGTCCGGTGGTGAGGTTCGGTCATTCAAGGCTCGATTGGACGTTCTAGAAGGACAATTGGCACAGACCAATGCCCTGCTGGAGACTCTTGTGCGCAAGCTAAAGCATGACGAGAAGCAGAAGAAAAGGAAAAAGACTGCAGATGTTGGCAGTGTAGAAGGTGCGGACCCTTTGGCAGGGACTAAGGCAAAACCAGACAAGGTCAAACAGACTGAAGTGGAATCAGTCCCACAAGCAGTTCCCAAGTACAAACCAAAGCCCCCACTGGTCTTTAAGGGAGTGAACGACTATAAGGTGGTGGAGGATTGGTTTTACGATATGGAGAACTACTTCCGAGCGTTGCGGTTACTGAGCTCGGAGAAGGTCCCATATACAAAACCATACTTGGCAGATAATGCCAAGTCTTGGTGGAAAACGATGGAGGCCAACGAAGGACCGGTGGCCACTTGGGACATGGTGAAGGCAAGGATCCGCGCGACTTACGTTCCTCCGAATGCTACTCTGCATCTAAGAAACGAGCTGAGTAGGCTGAAGCAGACTGGAACCATTCAGGAGTATGTGAATGGGTTTATGGCAAAGAGGATACTTGTCACGGATATGTTCCATGCCTTCATATTGGGCTTGCAAACCTGGGCTTGCGGCGAGGTGATGCGGTGGAACCCGACCAATTACAAAGAAGCGTTGGATGCAGCTATTAAGGTGCATTTCAGCAATAACCTATGGAAGGGGAACACGACGGGGTCGGGATCCACGTTTAGCAAGAGGGCAAAACCAAGGGGAACATATAGCAAAGGGAAATTCAAGAAGAGTTTCTCTAAGAATGAGTCCTCAGAGTTCTGGAAAGGCAAATCCGGTGGCCAGCGGGAGAGTCAAGCAAAAAGAGACAAACCCACAGATAAGAAGATCAAGTCATTTAGCAGCGTGAGAAACAACGTATGCTACAACTGCGGTGAAATGTCCCTACCCGAAGAAGGCCAGAGCCAATATGGCCATTAAGTTGGGTGAAACTAAAATTGAGGTATGTGATCCAGTCCCTAGCTCAAAGTTACTCATTACACGAGAAACTTTGGTAGAGAGTCGTTCGCAACATCTACTAGCCCTCCGAGGGAAGCTCGGAGGTAGCTTTGTTAAGATCCTTATTGACATGGGTGCTTCGGATAATTTTGTGGTCGCAGACATAGTCCGGCAAGCCGGACTAACGGTGCAGCGGCTGGGCAAACCAAGGACTATAGAGTTTGTTCAAAGTAGCCAAAGCACCGATGAGGTACTTCAACAAGTGAGAGTCGAAGTAGGGACATGGAAAGTAGACATGGATTTCACCGTATTGGACATAACGGGATTTGACGTGATCTTCGAGATGAATTGGTTCAATCGTTTTGTGGTAGCCGTGCATGGACAAGGTAGGAACCTTGTGGTACTAGTGAATGCCCAAGGAAGAAGATCTAGGGTGGAGGCCCAGGATCTAAAGGTAGGGCAATACAAGGCCAAAGATTCATGCCTAAACCTGGTGTCCACGAGAGGACAACTCACTAAAGGGACCAAGGCAGCATTTTTGTGCTTACTCTTAATGAGAAGTGACAAAAAGACAAGAACGAAAGAAGTACCTTTAGTGATCCAATGGGTGTTGGACCAATTCCAAGATACCATGCCGGAGGAGCTACCGGTGGGGTTGCCCCCCGCACGACCGATAGAATATAAGATTGAGCTAGTCGAGGGTGCTGAAGCGGTGGTTCATCCCCCCTATCGTTTGAACTAAAAAGAACTCGCAGAGCTCAAGCGCCAACTAGAAGAGTTGGTGGACAAAGGGTATGTTAGGTTGAGCAAGTTATCGTATGGGGCGCCGGTGCTATTTGTGAAAAAGAAAGATGGATCTATGCGTATGTGCATAGACTACCAATTGCTCAACAAGTATACAAAGAAGAACAAGTACCCTTTGCCAAGGATTGAGGACTTGTTCGATAGGTTGGGAAAGGCAAAATATTTCTCGAGGATTGACCTGAGGTCAGGATACTACCAGATCAGGGTAGCAGAAGAAGATGTCAAGAAGACAACCTATCGAACGAGGTATAGGAGCTTTGAGTTTCTGGTGATGCCCTTCGGGCTATACAATGCGCCGGCAACGTTTTCGGCGTTGATGAACCATATCTTTGTACCCTATCTGGATCACTTTGTGGTCGTCTATATTGACGACATCCTGATCTATAGCAAAACGCTAGAGGAGCATGCCAAACATTTAACGAAGGTGTTTGAGAAACTAAGGGAACACCAACTGTATGCTAAAGAGAGCAAATGTGACTTTGCTCAACAAGAGGTAAAGTTTCTTAGGCATGTGGTGGGCAAGAACGGGCTCAAGGTGGACCCTGAGAAGGTCTAAGCGATCCAAGATTGGGAGTGACCATCGAATATACACGAGTTAAGGGCATTCTTAGGGCTATGCAACTATTATCTAAAGTTTATCAGACACTATTCAAGAGTAGCCCTACCCTTAATGGACCAAACGGGAAAAGGAAAGATGGTATGGACAGCGGAATGCGAGGCGGCATTCGTCCACCTCAAGGGGAAGTTGAAGAAGGCTCCTTTGTTGGCATTACCAGACTTTGGTAAAGACTTTGAGGTAGAAACGGATGCTTCAGACTTTGCGTTGGGTGCAGTTTTGAAGCAAAACAACCATTCAGTAATGTTCTTCTCAAAAAAGTTGGACAAGGCTCAACAAAAATGGCCTGCCCATGAGAAAGAATTGTTTGCAGTGGTCAAGGCGCTCAAGGAGTGGCGACACTACCTTGGGAGACACTTCAAGGTTTACACGGACAATGTGGCAACGAAACACTTCTTGTCACAGCCCGACCTGAGAGGGAAACAAGGTTGGTGGGCTAATGATTGGGCCGAGTTTGATTGCGAGATTCTGTATAAGCCTGGGAAAAGCAATATCATGGCAGATGCGCTAAGTCAAAAAGCGAGCTTGAAGTTGGCGATATCTAGCGCGACAGCAACCTTTTGGGATGATGTGCAGACCGCATACGAAAATGATGGTCTAGCACAAGAAGTGTTGCTGAGGAATCTAGAGGCACGGGAAGCTCACCAGAGAGGTGAGCTGCCAACGGAAGAGAAAACGGGCTATGCAAAACACAATGGATTCATATATTACAAGCAAACGAAGGTGTGGGAACTAAGGTAGCCTTAGAAGAGTGTCATGATGGACCTCTTGCAGGACATGGCGGAGTTCCCAAGACGATGGGCTTATTCAAAAGGAAGTACCACTGGCCAGATATGGCTAAGGACGTCCAAGTCTATGTAAAGATATACCTAACATGTCAGCCGGGCAAAGCTGTGACTAAGGCTAGTGGGGGCTTGTTACAAAGCATCCCAATTCCAGATTGTCCGTGGAAATGTCTTACGATGGACTTCATCACGGGACTCCCCCCAAGTGAGGGGTTCGATGCGATATTCGTGGTGGTGGATTGATTTTCGAAGATGGCACATTTCATACCCACCACAACAGAAGTGGATGCGGAAGGTGTGGCAAAACTGTTCTTTGAACAAGTGGTTCGAGTGCGGGGAAGGCTAGAAGAGATAATCTCATATCAAGATAAGATCTTCACCAGAAGGTTCTGGAGAACACTCCTGGAACAATATCGCACCAAGTTGAACTTCAGCACAGTTTATCACCCACAGACAGGTAATGGGTATTAAGTCAAGTTTGATGGCACTAACATTTCTTGACAGACGGACAAACGGAAAGGGTGAATAGGCAGCTGGAGGATTTTTTGTGATGCTATGTCTCAGGAGACCAGACTGATTGGATAAGTCATTTGGGACTTGCGGAAATGTGTTATAATAACTCATCACATTCGAGCATCGGAGTGAGTCCATGGGAAGTCATCAATGGGCGAGCTATTGAAAGTCCTGTGGAACTCGGCATGGCCGAATATCATGAAGAGTTACCCGCAGTGGAGGCATTTACGGCAAAAAGACTTAACATTTGGAATCTAGTGAGGGATTCCTTGGAACAGGCTCAACAAAGGCAAACCAAGTACGCGAATCAAAAGCGTCAGGAAGTAGAGTTCCAAGCTGGGGAGAAGGTGTGGCTGAACACCAAGAACCTCAGGCTACCAAGTGGGATCAGCCAGAAGTTGACCCAAAGGTGAAAATGCATGTATTCTTGTAAATGAATTGATCCTGAGTTCCTTAAGTAGGTTCGTGGGGCCTTACGAGATTGAGGCACAAATCGGTAAAGTGGTTTACCATCTCCAACTTCCTCGAGAGATGGGGAAGATGCACCTAGTGTTCCACATGAACTTACTCAAACTGTACTTTAAGGATCCGCTTCACAAGGACCAAGTAAGACCTTTACCTAAAGTTATCCAAGGGGAAGAGGAATATGAAGTCGAGGCCATCCTTAATGCGTGCAAGAGCAAGTGACAAGGACGCGAGGTGAGAGAGTTCCATGTGAAGTGGAAAGGATTTCCTCACTGCGAAGCAACATGGGAACCGGAGGAGAACCTAGCGAACATGTGAGATTTAGTGGAGGAATTTCTGCAAGGCAAAACTCTATGTACTTATGCAAAGTTCAATTAAAGTATCAATTTGTGAAGTTGAGCAATGGCATAGGTTGGGACCCGAAAGCGTGCCGAAGGTAAGCTAATTAGCATGGGTTAGCTAGGTCGACCAAGCGTAGGGAACTACGCCCGACTCCCTGCGGGGATGTCGAATCCGTAGACATATTCTATGGAGGTTGGGTTTGAGTCCCAACCCCCTAGTAAAGCAAGGCTGGGTTCAAGTCCCGACCCTATACTAGGGCGTGGTGAGGTGAGGAGTATAGGGACACCTATATTCCGTTGTCATGGGCTCTTGGCCGGGGAAGCTAACTTAGGCACACCTCTAAGTAGGGGGATGCCCCCGGAGACATGGTCAACAAGTCGTAGGATAAAAAAGAGACGTTCAATGTGGGCATCAAATTTCTTCTATGGGTGGTGGAGTTGTAAGGAACCAACTTTCCAAGGTGTCATAGGCTAAAGGATCCCCGAAAGCATAACCAAAATGACAAAGAGTTCATCGGATGGGACCGAGTCGAAGATCAAGTCCAAGACCGACTCTGAGACTGAGTTCGAGATAGAGTCCAGGATCGAGTTCGAGGCCGAATCGGAGACCGAGTTCAAGACCGAGTTCGAGGCGAGTTCGAGACAGAGTCCGAGATCCAAATCGGGTCCGAGACTAAGTCCAAGGTTGAGTCCAAAGTCGAGTCCGAGATTGGGTCCAAGATCGAGTCCGAGATCGAGTCCAAAGTCGGGTCCGAGATCAAGTCCGAGATCGAGTCCGAGACCGAGACCGAGTCCAAGTACTAATACGGGTCAAGGGGTGAAAGCCCAAAGGGTGCGTTTCCCAAGGGGGGGGGGGGCTGCAGGGGGTTCCAAAAGTATAGTAGAGATAGTGAGGTCCAGGAACCAGTCTTGAAGAAACTCTCCAGTGGTGCTTCCAAACTGACTTGAGGTTGAGACTGGGGCTGATGGGCCTTGGGTGGGAGTGAGTAGGGACTTGGGTGGTGCCGGAGGGGCCACCCCAGGAAGTGCTCAAGAGCAACTCCCACTCCCGAAAGGGAAACCGACTGCGGTGCTCCTAGCTCATGTGGAGTGGTGCCCCACTTGAGTACCATGCGGTTCATTGGTCCTCGCCCTTCCTAGGGGCTTGGCTTGGGCCTTCCTTCGGGATGAAAGTGGGGGGGGTAGAGGTACCCATACTGGGCCGTTAGGCCATGGTTTTTTGCCTGGCATCCCGAAGCAAGTGTTGCACCCAAGACTTGGGATTTAGAGGGTCCCATGATCAAGTTTTGTGGTACCAAGGGGTGTGAGGAACCTAGAGGCTTGGTGTGCTTGGCTGCTTGTGCTTGTGGGGAGTGTAGCTGAACCTTAAGTCCAATCTAACCCGGGGAGGGGGATTGGGAGAGATTTGGGAATTCGTAGATGGATGGCTAATGCTCCATTGCTCGTGCAGTGAGTAGCTGAAACCAAGTAGGACCAAGTAGGAGCTGGTACCATAGGCGGGAACCTTGGCGAGGGAACTTAGCAAAAGCCGAGGTAGTGTTGGACGGATAGACGACGTAAGCTGGCAAATGGGAAAGGAAAAATTTGTGGCTTACAATAGGGTAACTTAGTGAAGTGTTCAAAAGCCAATTATAGCTTCCCCGAGAGATTGAATGATCGATACTCCCAATCCAAATGTGAGTGGCATTACCTACTTGGATACCTAGTGTGGCTCATCGAAACCTCACTCTAGCCACATAGCTAAGGCACCTTGAGGCAGAAAGTGGGAGAGTACCCACAAGACTCACATTGAGTCGTGGTGTTTTAAAATGTTATCCCAAAATCCCAGACTATGGAAAAGAAGAGGAGCAATCCTTGTGTGTAATGACCAAGGATACAGTTATGTGGCAAGGAAGTCCTAGAGGTCAATGAAACTTAGTGGTCAGGCCTTCAGGCCTTGATCCAATGGAAGTGTTGGCGAGTACGGCCGTGGATGGAAATGAACATAGTGAGAAATGAAGAAGGAATATTGGGGAAGGGTGTTCCCTATATCTTCAAGCATCCTAAGGATGCTAAGGTGTGGTTATGGGATAACCACTCATAAATAGATAGCCTAGTCTTTGAGAGTTGAGACTGTGGTACAAATAGTCTTGGACTGCCTACAAGCCAAAGGTGAATAGACATGGCTTTAGTGTAATAAATTGATATTTCAGTGGCCCCTTTGGGGTGTCGGTCATAGGATGAAACACGTAGAGCACTTGGACCAAGTGCAAAGGATAAATGATATAGATGTCATTCACTAGGCTAGCATGCCCCTAAGTTAGGAATAAGACTTTGGAGGTTGTGAGTGAAATTCATCCAAGTGGTTAAGATGTGGTTAAATGACTAAAGTAAAATGAAAAATTTAATTTCTTACAACTTGATATTGAAATTGTTCCTTAGTCCAACTTTTATTGGTAGTCAAATATATTACCACTTGATATTACCATCGGAAGGTCCCAGAAGTAAGGAGTAATATGTCTAGACAGCATGACTCTCTAAGTTTATACGTTAAAAAGGGGCTAGTAAAGGAATGACTTTGGGATTTTAGGAACAGTAGAATGTTTTCCTTAGGCAGTTGAGGATGTGATCCAGATAAATGTTTGACTTAGCAAATTAGGTTATGGTAAAAAACTATAGTTAAGATCACAAAAATGATAGAAACTCCTAGACAATAAAGGAATCATAAGATTATCTTTATATAGTTGAGGATGGTGCTCAAGAATTTGAGACTAGAGTTGGTGATTGTATGAGGTCAAATACAAATTAGGATATATGTCCTTGAAATAGTAATTAAGGTTACTTTTAATAAAGTCAGAACAACCCAAAGAATTAGGATGAGTAGTTGTCTCATCATATGAAAAGAGACTTCTAAAGGGCAAAAATAACCCATGTAGAACAAAGGATAATCAAGTGTTAAAGTAACACTTGCAAAGATAGTATTTGTGAATGACATGTGAATACAAGAAGTTATATTTAAGTGTAGTGGCACATCAAATGTACTCATGAGGCTAGGACCTTATAGGATGACAAATTAACAAAGTCCAAAAGCTGGATGACTTAGTATAGTCATGGGATGGTCCCAAAGACTTGAAGGAATTTTGTATGGACGGAAGTGTGTTGTATCTTATGAAGCACTAAGAGGATTATGAGATCTAAGTATGAGAATAGTGGGTATTTCATTGATGGCAAAACGTGTCAAACTAAAGTCGTGAAAAGGTGTTTATGGAAGAAAGCAACTTTGGCGAGAAGTTGTGTGTAAATATTGTATTGCAGTGCTAACTGATAGTTGGCATAAAAAATGACTACTATTATCTTGGCAAAAACTAAAACACAAATAGGAAGTGTCATAAGGGTAGACTCATAAAGCCGATGGTGTGAAGACACCAAATGTTCCAAGATGTGATGCCTTGAAGTCAAGTTGGTTAACCCCTTACCAAAAGAATCCCAATAAAAATAGGATAAGTATATCCTAAGTTAAAAACCATGCAACTTAAATATGTTGACCCAAATAATGATGGGGGTGTGGAAGCACTAGCAATGAGTTGAAGGATATAATAACTATAAAGTAACTAAGCAAAGGTTTAAAATAATTTTTTGAACCTAACTTCCTAAGACTCCTTGGTTGGACAAAAAAGAGGTTAGATATATCCCTTGGGGAATAAATAACTTATATTGTAATATAATGAATCAATGTTATAAAAAGAAATGTTTATTGTCAATAAAGGCCATCATTGGAACACCTAAGCACTCTAAAACACCCAAGAAGTGGTGTTTGGTATTATGAGGGCATTGGATAAAGCCTAAAGGATTAAGTCTTTAGCAAAAAAATGGATAGGAGGTGCTATCTAACATCTAAGGTTGCAGAGAAAAAAGAAATTTATCTATCCAAATTGGATAAATCTAAAAGGATTTTAGTAAGGTATAAATAATTAATTTTTCCATTATACTTTAGTTACTTAATCACACCTCCGACCACTTGGAGAAATTTCATTCACAACCTCCGTAAGTCTTATTCCAAACTTAGGGACTTGCTAGCCCCGAAAATAGCATCCATGCCATTTAACCATTGCACTTGGTCTAAATGCTCCACCTATCCGATCCCATGACCATCAACCAAAGGTACCACTAACATATCAGCCCATTATGCTAAGGCCATGCCCATTCACCTTTGTCACTCCTATGGTCTAACACCACCTATATCACAGTCCTATCAAAGACTGAGTCATCCATCCATAAATGATCATCCCAAATCCACTCCTTAGCATCCTTAAGATGCCTATAGACATAGGGCATAGCCTTCCCCAATATCCCTTTTTCAATCCCCATTAAGTCCTTTTCCATTCATCGTCGTGTTTGCTAACATTGCCATTAAGTTAGGGCTTGAAGGCCTAACCACTATATCTGTCGCGAATGTGACTTTGGGTATCGAAAGATACTTGTCAACCAGTACTTACGGGCACTTTTTCCTTACTGCCATGACGGCAAGAGGTTGGTACTGCTGGTTCCCTTTATTGGCTCTTGTCCAAGTGTTAGTAAACTAGACTTAGCATCTGTACTTGGCCGGATGAGCATAAGGACGGAATTCCTAAGTGTCTATTTGGCCAAACATACTTGGCCCCGCTTTTTAGTTCTCTTTTGCTTTGTCTTGCACTGGCTTAGCAAGAACCCTCACGTATTGAGACTAGTCCCTCAATATCGCCAGATGATACCTTACCGTGTCTACCAAACACCCTCACTATCACACCCTTTGTGTTAGTCTCATTTCGGTCTCAAATGCTATTTATGGAAAGTGTCTAAATTTGCTCATTTGGCATATCTATGGAATGTAGAGATCGGCCTGAACACAATGGTGTTCGTCCCGTGTCCAAATTCGCAATCTAAGGACATTCCATATTTAGTAAGTTTCAGACTTGTCCTAGAGACTAACTCCTGGTACTAAGGGAGGCTTGGGGTGAAAGCCCAAAGCGTGTGTCCCTCAAAGGGGGGGGTGTTGTGGGGGGTTCCAAATGTATAGTAGGGATAGTGGTTGGAATGCATGTCCGACCACCTAAGACATTAGTTTGGCTCCCGCTGGGCTATGTCGCTCCTTGTTCTGCGTCCGGCTTGGGTCTAAGCCCAAGCTCCACGCTGCTCTAGTCGGTGGAGTACCCTCCTTCTCGCGTTAGGCACCAGTATGCCAAAATCGTGCAAACTCCGTCTAACACCATTTTGCGTGCAGGTGCTGGATACGGGGAGCTGGTGCTCGTGGGATTGTACCGGACCCTTGTTTCGTAGCGCAATGGGCTTGGAGTTTGATCCAAATTCAGGTGTGCTACATTTGGTATCAGAGAGATTATCTCAGCGACTCCTATCCAACTTTTGTCGGATTTTCTGACTCAAGTTGCATACGCAAAGACTTTTCTAGTAGATCCAAAGCGACCTGTGTAGGATTAGTTGGATTGCACCATTCGGTAAGAACGTTGTATGCATGTTCAGTTATTGATAGAGGCATGCATGCAGCTAGCGGGATGGTGAAGAGGAACCGTGCTGATGATGCTGAAACCTCTAGACGGGTGAATCGAGAGGAGGAAACTCCTACTAGAGATGCTGCGGAAGAGGCTGAGGCTGAGTCAGAAGAGGAAGAGCCAGATGCTGCGGTGCTGCAGCGTATGGCTCAGGAAGTCAAGATCGAGAATTTGCAAAAGGAGATTCGCAAATTGAAGAAGGAGAACAAGAAGAGGAAGAAAGAGGCTGAGGCAGCTAAACCAGTTAAGCCTAAGCAACCAGACTCCTCTTCGAGTTCTGAGGACGATGAAGTTCTATAGCCGCCCCCAGCTGCACGAGTTTCAAAGTTCAAGCCCCCGAAACCACCCAACTTCAGAGGCATGTGGGACTATCAGGTTTTGGAAGACTGGGTCTACGATATGGAAAATTATTTCATAGCAGCAGACGTGGATGATCGTACGAAAGTTGCGTGTGCGCAATCCTTTCTCACTGATCATGCCAAAACTTGGTGGCACCAGGTGTGTGCTGAAAAAGGGCAGACTAGAAGTTGGACCAAGATGCGGTCTCGTATCCATAAGGAATACTTGCCGGATGATCTTGGTCTGAGACTTCGCGCGGAGCTGCGGCGGTTAAAGCAGCGAGGGGATCTCATGCATTACGTTAATGCGTTTGCTCAGAAGCGCATTATGATTGCAAATATGAGTGACGAAAATGCTTGGAGTTATTTCCTGGAGGGTTTAAGTTCACTTTCTCATAATGAGATTTTGAAGTTTAAGCCAAAGACATACCTGGAGTGTAAGGAGGTGGCGCAGCAAGTTGCCTTTAGTCACTCGCTCATGGAACAATATCAGCAACCGTATGCTGGTAACTCGGATAAGAATAAAAATTCTGGGAATAAACAAGGTGATCGGAAACAGAGGGTGGAAAGTAGGTTCTGCCCTGGAGGCTCACAAGCAACGGTTAACAAAGGTGGTGGTGGTTGGAGACCACCAACAGCTTCTTCTGGTCCTAGGCCCTTTGTTCCTCCTTCTGGTGGGTACAAGCAGCAGCAACCTACAAAACCTGCTCCTAGCGGAATGGGTAGTGTGGGTCATTGCTTCCATTGTGGAGAGTCGGGACATAAGTCCTTGGAATGTCCCAACAAGCATAAGACAAGGTCTCGAGTTAATGTCATGAGGGAAGATGGTGGTGGTGAAGCTGAAGGGGTTGATGAGTTTGTCAATGCAGACTATGAGGAATAAGAGGTGAGTAACTTTCGTTGCTTTCCTCAAGCTTTTCTTGCAGTCAATGCAAACACTGATCTGTTGATGTATATTGTAGGCTTTGTCCGTGGACACCGAATCCGAGTGATGATTGACACGGGAGCTACGCACAACGTGATATCCGAAGACTTAGTTAAGTTGTTAGGATTGAATGCTGAGCAAATGTCGCCTATGCACTTCCGGTTTGCGGAAGGTGGGCAAGTAGCCAGAAAGTTTGTGAGTGATGTTCCAATAAAGATATCCAAGTGGAAAGAAAGAGTGGACTTGGTAGTGTTGAAGATACCAGATTTTCAAATGGTGTTTGGTATGGATTTCTTCAACAAGTATATAAGAGGGATTTATGGTGCTGGACAAAGTAGAATCACATTGAAGTCAAAAGGACATCCTGATGTATCCTTTCAGTTGCAAAAGCGCTCCTCAAAGGATTGGGATGCTAAGTTCCTGACTGCGAGGGCCGCTCAAAAAGTAGCTAAGAAGGGATGTTGGACCTTTTGGGTTCAAGTGATGGAAACTAAGGGTATTGATGACTCAGTTCGAATCGGTGACGAGGTTGATCCTGTACCAAAGAAGATATTGGAGTTGTTGGCGTGGAATCAGGATATCTTTCCGAAGGATTTGCCGCCAGGGCTACCTCCTAGCCGTGAGGTTGATCATCAGATTGAGGTTATTCTGGGTTCTAAACCACCTACGAAAGCTCCCTATCGGTTGAACATCAAGGAGATGGCTGAACTCAAGAAGCAACTCACGGAGCTACTTGACAAAGGTCATATCCGACCAAGCAAATCACCTTATGGAGCATCGGTCCTTTTTGTTATGAAAAAGGATGGAACCATGAGGATGTGTATTGACTATTGGGCACTCAACAAGATCACGGTTAAAAACAGTTATCCTTTGCCTCGCATTGATGACTTGTTTGACCAACTCTTAAAGGCTAAGTATTTTACGCGACTTAATTTGTGGTCCGGGTATCATCAGATACGGGTGGCGGATCAGGATGTGGAGAAGACAGCCTTTAAGACTCGGTACGGATCTTATGAGTTCCTTGTCATGCCGTTCAGGTTATGCAATGCTCCGGCAACGTTCAGCACTATGATGGATAGAATATTCAGAGATTATCTGGACACATTTGTTGTCCTATATATCGACGATATTCTAGTCTTCAGCGAAACGTTGGAGGATCATTTGAAACACTTGGAGCTGGTGTTTCAAAAGTTGCGCGAACACAAACTGTATGCTAATGAAAGTAAATGCGCTTTTGGTCAATTGCGCGTAAACTTTCTCGGACATATAGTTGGTGGTGGCGTGATTGAGGTCGATCCAAAGAAGGTGGAAGCGGTGAAGTCCTGGGAAGTCCCGACCACTGTATCAGATGTTCGTTCCTTTCTCGGTTTGGCGGGATACTATCGCAAGTTTGTCTGCAATTTTGCAAGAATTGCTCTTCCGTTGACTGAGTTGATGAAGAGTAGTATTCCATTTCATTGGACACCAGCTTGTCAGCGTGCTTTTGTACGATTGAAGGAGATCTTGACTACGGTTCCTATTCTCAGTATCCCAGATCTTGATAAACCCTTTGAAGTGCATTGTGATGCGTCTGGCAATGCTATTGGTGCCGTGTTGCAGCAAGATTGTGACAAAGCGGTTGGTGTTACGCTAAGGCAACATGGTTGTCCCGTTGCGTTCTATTCCAAGAAATTGGATGAGACCCAACGAAGATGGCCAACGCATGAGAAAGAGATGTTTGCTATAGTGTCGGCCCTGGAACACTGGAGACATTACTTGGGTGGACATACCAAGGTTTATACGGATAGTAACACACTAAGCTACTTTGCTACGCAGCCTAAGCTTACGCCGAAGCAGGCTCGTTGGCAAGAGAAGCTTGCTAAATATGATATTGAAATCGTATATAAACCTGGTAAAGACAATATTGTTCCGGATGCGTTGAGTCGTCAAGCTCAATTCCGGGCAATATCGGCAATCATTTCAGACTAGTTAGAGGACGTTCGGGCTTCGTATGGAAGTGATCCATTGGCAAAGGCAGTCTTATGCCGTGCGGGGTTGTTGAAGCAAAGCCCTAGTAGCGAAGCAGCAAAAGTTGCTAGTCGCACTAATGCAAAGCTTCACTTCTCAGTTTGGGACGGGCTTATATTCTATAAGCAAGAAATATTGTATCTTCCCTCTAAGGATCTTCAGCAATTATTTCTGCGGGAACATCATGATGTTCCGGTAGCGGGACATGGTGGGAAGCGAAAGACTCTAGCTTCATTGAAAAAGGGATTTTTCTGGTCTGGTATGGAAGGTGATGTAGCGGATTATGTCCGTTCCTGCCCTATATGCCAGCAATGTAAGCGCAGAACTGAGAAGCAGGTTGGGAAGTTGCAGTGCATTCCAGCACTGGCATGGCCATTTCAAAGTGTGACACTTGATTTCGTCACTTGCTTGCCGAAGTCTAAGGGTTATGATACTTTGATGGTGGTTGTGGATTGGTTGTCGAAGATTGCACACTTCATTCCAACTGTGGGAACAGTGAATGCGAAACAAGCAGCAAAGCTCTTTTTCCATGAAGTAGTGCGATTTCGTGGTCTTCCTGAAGAAATGATCTCAGATAGAGATTCGAGGTTTACGGGGAAGTTTTGGGGCACACTGTTCCAGCTGTTCGGTACCAAGTTGAAGTTTAGTACAGCTTATCATCCTCAAACTAATGGGCAGACCGAACGCGTGAATGCTCAAGTTGAGGATTATCTGTGGTACTATGTCGCGGCGGACCAACGCGATTGGGTTAAGCATTTGGATACAGCAGAAATTTGTTATAACAACACATTTCACAGCACTATAGCCTGTTCTCCATGGGAGATGCTACAAGGGAATGCTCGTGGGGTTCCTTAACAGATCGTTGTACCGAAACCAATGACCAAAGTGTTGGTCCCAGCCGTTGAGACTTATGCGGAGTAGTTACGCCAAGGTTGGTCTAGAGCTACTGAGGCGATGAGCAAAGCTCAGGATAGGTATCGACGTGATAAGGATCAGCATCGTCGGGATGTATCCTATCAAGTGGGAGATCAGGTGTGGCTGTCTTCCCGAAACTTGAACATTAAGGGTTCTTTGTCTCGGAAGCTCTTGCCGAGATATGTTGGACCCTATCGGGTGTTAAAACGTCTTGGTGATGTATCCTATCGGTTGGATCTACCTACGGAGATGTCCAATGTTCATAATGTATTTCATGCCAATTTATTGGCTCCTTACACTATGGATGTTGCACGTCAACGGGAGATTCGTCCACCGCCAGACGTTGTGGATGGTGAACCTGAGTATGAAGTAGAAGCTATTTTGGATTCCCACTGGGAGTATCTAGTTAAGTGGAAAGGTTACCCAACTTGTGAATCAACTTGGGAGCCTCTTAGTAATCTTAGCCATGCTCATGAGCTTGTCATGGAATATGAGAATAGTAATAAAGCTTAGCTTTTGTAAATCTTGTAATAAATCTTGCAAATTAATAAAGTCATATATATTTCTGTAAATCAAAGTGTTGTTTCTCTCCTTCGTTAGTACTTGGGTCAGTTTTGGCAGGTTGACTTCAGCACTTCGGTGCATAAGTCCAATCCATAACCATGGGGATAACTATTATAGACTGATCACAAGTCCCTACCTCTCTCTTGATGACTCATTTTCAAAAAAAAAAAAAAAAGGGCGTGGTCGTATAAACAACTTAATCTGCTAGTTTATAATAGTTGTCTAAATCTTCCCGACGGGGTTGATTTCTTGCTCAGGGGAAGTTGGGCCTCTGGCCTTCTCCCTATGTCCCTGCGGGCAGGGATGTATCATTCCTTTGTAAGCCGAGTGGTACTCGAAGCAGCAAGGGTGGTTAACTCTGTTAGTCATTTCCTTGTCAATGACGGCCGGAGGGTGTTTGAGTCTTAACGTCTTTGGACGTAGAGGAGAGGTCGTTCCCTAACTCATTTAAGTTGGTGTGTTTCCCACATAGTGTGCTTTCCGTTAACTTTCGGAGTTGTTTCCTTGACAGTTTGCTAGACTCGGGTATACATCGACGAGGACGTTGATCTTCCCCAAAGGGGGGAGAGTGTCGCGAATGTGACTTCGGGTATCGAAAGATACTTGTCGACCAGTCCTTACGGGCACTCTTTCCTTACTGCCATGACGGCAGGAGGTCAGTACTGTTAGTTCTCTTTATTGGCCCCTCTTGTCCAAGTGTTAGTAAACTGGACTTAGCATCTGTACTTGGCTGGATGAGCATAAGGATGGAATTCCTAAGTGTCTATTTGGCCAAACATACTTGGCCCGGCTTTTTAGTTCTCTTTTGCTCTGTCTTGCACTGGCTTGGCAAGAACCCTCGCGTATTGAGACTAGTCCCTCAATATCGCCAGATGATAACTTACCGTGTCTACCAAACACCCTCGCTATCACACCCTTTGTGTTAGTCTCATTTCGGTCCCAAATGCTATTTATGGAAAGTGTCTAGATTTGCTCATTTGGCATATTTACAGAATGTAGAGATCGGCCTGAACACAATGGTGTTCGTCCCGTGTCCAAATTGACAATCTAAGGACATTCCATATTTAGTAAGTTTCGGACTTGTCCTAGAGACTAACTCCTGGTACTAAGGGAGGCTTGGGGTGAAAGCCCAAAGCGTGTGTCCCTCAAGGGGGGGGGGGGGGTTGTGGCGGGTTCCAAATGTATAGTAGGGATAGTGGTTGGAATGCATGTCCGACCACTTGAGATATTAGTTTGGCTCCCGCTGGGCTGTGTCGCTCCTTGTTTTGCGTCCGGCTTGGGTCTAAGCCCAAGCTCCACACTGCTCTAGTCGATGGAGTACCCTCCTTCTCGCGTTAGGCCACCGGTATGCCAAAATTGTGCCAGACTCCGTCTAACACCATTTTGCGTGCAGGTGCTGGATACGGGGAGCTGGTGCTCGTGGGATTGTATTGGACCTTCGTTTCGTAGCGCAACGGGCTTGGAGTTCGACTCCAAATTCAGGTGCGCTACAATATCCCACTAACGCCTAGGACTTCCTTGCCATATGACCGCATCCTTGGTCACCACACAAAAGGATTGCTCCTTTTCCTTTCCTCAATCTAGGACTTTACGATAACATTTCAAAACACTACAACCTTATGCAAGCCTCATGGGTACTCTCCCCACCTTGCCCTAGCCATGGGGCTAGGGTGAGGTTCCAATGAGCCACGTTAGGCATCTAAATAAGTAATGCCACCCACACCTGAATTGGGAGTATCGATCATTCGATCTCCCAAGGGAGCTAGAGTTAGCTTTTAAACACTTCACATCTCAAATAGAGAGATCAGTCAGTCAAACACTCTCAGAGAAAGAGACTCTGTATTTGAGAAGTCTCTCTCTGAAGTCACTCAGTCATCTCAACATTTGTCTATCTGTATTCACTTTAGCCTTGGACTCCTCTATGGTTATATTATCACCCAAGGCATGGGTATATCCTTCATGGGTCACACTGGCCTTTCCTAGCCAAATTAGTTCCACTGAAGTCCAACCCCCTCCCTCTCCCTATTATACTTTTGGAACCCCCTAGGGTATGATCGCTTTGGGCTTTCACCCAATAGCCTGTATTAGTATTCAGACTTGGACTCAGACTCGAACTCAAACTCGGTCTTGGACTTGGACTTGGTCTCGGTCTCAGTCTCAGTCTCGGTTTTGGTCTTGGTTCCATCTCAGACTTCATCTCAGACTCTATCTCGGGTCCATCTTAGACTCTGTCTTGGACTTCATCTCGAGTCCATCTCAGGACTCCATCTCGGGTCCATATCGGGTCCATCTCGGAACTCCTATATTGGGTCCATCTCATCTTAGTGTGGCTCATTGTAACCTCACTCTAGCTACATGGCTAGGGCATCTAGAGGCAAAAGGTGGGGAGAGTATCTATGAGGCTTGTGTTGATCTCCAGTGTTTCGAAATGTCATCCCAAAGTCTTGAACTATGGAAAAAAAAGAGGAATAGTCCTCTTGTGTAGTGACCAAGGATACAGTCACGTGGCAAAGAAATCCCAAAAGTCAGGGAGACTTACTAGTCAAGCTTTCGAGCCCTAACCCAGTGGCAATGTTGGCAAGCACAGTCATGGATGGAAAGGGATATAGTGGGGAATGAAGAAGGGATATTGGGGAAGGGTTTTCCCCATTTCTTCAGATATCCTAAAGATGCTAAGGTGTGGTCATGGGATGACCACTTATGGACAGATGGCCCAGTTTTTAAGAGATGATGGTATGGGTGGTCTTGGAGTGCTTACGAGCCAAAGGTGAATGGACATAGCCTTAGTATAACAGGTTAATATTTCAAAGGCACCTAGTGTCAATCATAGGATCGGACACGTGGAGCACTTGGATCGGGCTGGGATCTAGAGGAATATTAGGAGGAGGCACCGATGGATCTATAAGTGGTGTTAGTTATTTTTTATCCTTTTGTACAAAGTGTTTCAATTGTTGCATATGCACAATTTTTGGATGATTGGTATATTAAACATTATGCTAAACCTCATAAATTTGTAGTCCAATTTGCAGCAACACCTACACAAAGCAAAGAGCCTTTTAAACAAACCATGTACTGTAAGATTCGGAAAATGGACTAACACTAAGTCATTCACTTTGTATTTCACATGTGGACAATGTTAGGAGCTAGTGTTGTTCCACTTATACACAGCCCAAGTGTCCAATAGACTTTGCTTGGACAAGTTAAAGAATGCTTATTAAATACAAACCCTAGGATCTAGCATTAGCAACTCATAATAGTATTTATAGGAGGGTAGTTAGGTTCAGCAAATGGCATTTTCACTTGCCTTGAGTTTATATGAGTAGCACTTCCTCTATAAACTATAAGTTTGTGTGGGTGATGCTTTAGCCATGCTATGGGTTTGTGCAAGTAGCACTTACTTATGTGAGTTTGTGTAAATGGCACTTCCTCTTGCATTTCAATTTCCTAACACTTGCTCTTACTAGTGCTTTTGATTGCTAGCACTTCTGCTATACTACAAGGTATTTTTATCTTCTATTCCTTGAATCTCATGTGGCCGGCAATGGCCTTGGTATCTAAAAATGGTAGAGGACCAAGATGCCATGAGAGCTTATGCCATTGCTGGTAGTCACCCATGGTCACAAATGGCATGAGGCCTCATGCTATCTTGATCCCTTGCCATTTGAGAATGCAATTTTATATAGGCTACACTATCAAACTCTTTTATTGAATTGTTATGCTCATTAAGTAATGTTATCTCATGTTACAATCTTTTACTTGTTTACTATAGTGTTTATTTCAAGATGGCATAAGGCCTATTCCTCTCCTTCTCAACTACAGATTTAGTATAGAGGTTGAGGCTTCACAAAGAAAACACTCCCATATGCTAATAGGCAATGATGGTATATAAAAAGGTATGTAAAGCCACCTCAACTATGCACTTGTGATTTGTAAATGTATACATTATATTATTTATTTTATTTTGTAAAACAATTGTTATTTTAGATATAATATTGTGAGTGCATGGAATATGGAAATAGAATATGAAAATGTGGATACCCAAAAACCTTAACTTATATAGAAGCTACCAAAATTCAACTATACTAATAATAGTATATGACATATCTAGACCTCCCTCCTCTCTAAAGGATGAAAGAGAATTAAGCCAAGATCTGAAGGAACATCAAAAGAAAGCACTAGTGAATCTGTAAGTGGTGCCAATTATTCTTGATCTCTTTGTACAATTATCTGATCCTTCAAAAATTGTGCATATATAGTAATTCAATTGCTTCAAATGTTATGTTGAACTTGTCGTCCAACTTACCGCAACAGTTGATATAGTCAATTTCACTAAAAAGCCCCTTAAACAAACCACATACCATAAAATTGGGAAAATGATTTAATACCAAGTCATTCACGGTTTAGATGTTATTTGAGTACTCCACACCATATTGCCTCTCACAGTCGTCTGATGCCATTAGAACACACTTTAGACTCCACAGGTGGATAGTGATAGAGTTATAAGGTTATTGTCATCACTTGTACGTAGCCCTTCAGTACTCTTGTTTTAGTCTTTTGCTTGTGACAGCACCTTTTTCATGGCATTTCATGACCATGAGCAATATGCCAAGGATGAGAAGTTCAAAGCTTTTTGAAGAAAAATGTTATTCAGTATAAAGACTAGCTTCAAGACGCTATTATCAACGTGCGAGAACAAAATTCCCTTGTTTCTTTTGACAAAACTAAAGATCTTTAATTTCTTCCTTTCCAGGGCTAGCCTGTATCAACCAGCTTCCATGGCGAATGAAAAACTCCATGTCTACTCCTAGTACGCAATAGGAGATCTGGCAACGAAGTGTCGTGGAACGCAATACTCACAGAACTTGTCCAGGATCTTGCGCCAGCAGCTCCTGATGTAGATGGCGGGAGCATGATCCATGCACGCGAACTGGATCGGAATAGGCAAGAAATGGTCTAGAGTTCCCTCGGTAATAAAATGATTTTGGAGACTGAAAGATTGCGCTCGCCGAAGCCCCACCACACCTCCTACACTTTGCCTTGTCATGGAAGCAGCTCAAACTCCAAAAGTGTTTCTCGCGCTGGATCGTCATGTTGCCCGGCACTCGATACATGGATTCGTAGACCAAACTCTCGGAGTATGCCCCTCCGGTTTTGGTCTCCACATTCTTCCAGCAACTATCCGGAGCTGGAGCTGGAGACGGTGTAATGTCGCTAGCTGCGTAGCGACTATCAATACCACAAGTAAAGAGAGACAAACTTGTGACGTGCCATGGCCTCTGATGGATTGGAAGAGAGATTTTTATAACGAAGTAGCGATAGAAACTTTGCGGATTCCGCAGGGAAGCCCCGACTGCGCAGAATTTCCAAAGCAATGCCTTGCTGTGATCTCTAAGACTTCGAAAATGCCTGGCCTGATAAACAGTACTTCGTAGTGACGACCAAAAGAAAGGACAGACTTTTGCGTACCTGCTACTGCAGCGTCTTTCAGATCTTGCTGAGCAATGCTGTTGAGCCCTGAGAAGCCCAAGTTGATATCAAGTGATGCGCTATAGCATATGGTCCAGGCACAAAAATCCCTTCTCCGGCAGCTACCATATTCATCGGTGAAGAATTTCTTCCGGGCATCTCTTCGCCAAGGCAAGTCTTGTAAACATTGATGCCAGTTGCTTTTTGCGCGCGTGTATAATCTGCGTTTGACAGTGCTTTTTGGACGTCTTCTCGGGAATGCCAGCGTGCATCTGTGAAGAGCCAAAGCATGAGAAAGTTAAGAAACTTCTGATGTATGTCTAGATAGACACCTTCGAGTTCTTTCTTATCGACTTGGATGTCAAACGTTGTCGCCACCGCGAAAAATCCAACCATCAGCTGGCACGACATATTGCCCGGCCCGACTGATTGATTTTCGCAAGAAAAAATCGTCAAGAAATGCCAGAGAAAAATGAAACTAACCTGGCCAAGGCTGTGAACTGTGGTAGACGATGTTGCCAACTTCAACGCCAGTTTCCTCTCGAGTTTCACGTCTTACAGCCTCCTCCAGACTTTCTCCTGGCTATAAAGCTCAAGTTGAAAACAATCTTTGATGTATCTCATAGAACAAAGATGGAAGCTTACCTCGATGAAACCAGCGAGACAACTCCACATTCGAGAAACATACTTCGGTTGATGAGCAAGCAACGCTTTATCTCTTTCTGGATCAATGACAAGCATGATCACAACCTACATATTTGAAGTTTTGCTTGTTTTGTGCGAAGAAAATCACAGAAGAAACTTACTGGATCGATTCGAGGATATAGCTTGTAGTTGCAGTCAATGCTCGAGCACCGACGTCTCTGGCCGGCATCGCACAGATGAGTTATCGTTCCACATCGCCCGCAAAATTGGACTTGACGATGCCACTCGAGCAACGCTCTCGCCTAAAGAGAAAAGAAAGAACAAACTTAGAGAAGAAGTCGTCCAAGGAAAAGAGAAAACTCACACACATGTCCGGCGATAGAGAGCTCTCCCATGATTTCTTCGTCCGTCCACTCCGCCGCGATCATCAGCGTCCTCAGGTCCACGAATCCCGCCTCGCCGCCTCCATTCTTCTCAAACCTCGCGGCAATGGCTCGGCCATTGCTAGAATCCCTGGGTTGTCGCGGCGTAGCATCGATTGCACAGTAAACTAGACCCTCTTTCTCCCCTAGATACACCATGTTCTTGGAAATCTCCTCCACAATCCCCGATTGAGCAATCCCCTCGATCCCTTGCCAAGACAGCCTCCATTTCCCCGATTCGAATGCTACCACCAGCGCCTTCCCTTGAAAGAAAGGAAGAATTTGCAGCGAGGGAGAGCTTTCCGCCGCAAGGCGAGCGAGAATCGCCTCGGCGGCCGGTCCGGCTTGCTTACCAGGAATCACTGGATTGCCAGAGAATGCGTGCGCCATTGCCCCTGTTTGAATGAATCGATGATAAACCCTAAAAGAAGAGCATGCCGTACATAGTAACGTATATTCTCTTTCGTACAGATACTTGTTGATGCTAAATATTTCTAGGGCTCAAGCGAGCATCACAATGCGCTGATATTCCAGCGCCTTCTCTTCGTCTTTCCCATCGATCGAGCTCCAGTGTGATGCTATCTCGCGCCGTGCTGCGAAGGCGTGGAGCAGGAGGATTCAAGGCAATGGAGCTCGCATCAGTGCTCAACGTCGGCAATCGCTGCTCGCCAGGGATTCTCAGGCGCTTCCCTCATCACAGGAATCAGCTCGCTTGCTTCAGCCGCGTCTCGCGTCGAGCTCCATCGCCGGGCGACGCATTTGGAGCGTCTCTCTCCGTGTCGAGGAGGAAGCTTTGCAACGCTCCCCAAGCCGCGGTCGCTGCTCCAGCGCCGAAGATTGGTAAGAAATCCTCGTAATATCGATGAGAGTGATTGGATGGGATTGAATTGAATCGCTCGTTCTTCCAGGAGCCAATCCGGACGTTGTCAAGGAGCTGGGATTTGAGGAAGTGAGGGAAGAGTTTATTTCCGAGTACAAATCTACTGCTGTGCTCTATCGACACAAGAAGACTGGGGCGGAGGTCATGTCGGTCGTGAACGAGGACGAGAACAAGGTCTTTGGAATCGTGTTTAGAACACCACCGTAAGGAATATATGAGTTTCATCCTTCTCACCCTCATTTCTTTGCCTTTGTTTTTTGGTTTCTATGTGCAGCAAAGACTCCAAAGGAATTCCACACATTCTCGAGCACAGCGTTCTTTGTGGCTCCAGAAAATATCCTCTCAAAGAGCCATTTGTTGAGCTGCTCAAGGGAAGCTTGCATACGTTTCTGAATGCGTTCACGTATCCCGACCGGACTTGCTATCCTGTGGCTTCCACAAACTTAAAGGTTAGTGATTGATTTTCCAGTTATTTGTTGATGGATTGAGTTTTCCACTTCCTTGCAGGATTTTTACAACCTAGTGGATGTTTATTTGGACGCTGTTTTTCATCCTCGTTGCGTAAGCGACCCGCAAATCTTTCAACAGGAAGGTTGGCATTACGAAGTTAACGATTCGTCTGAAGACCTCACATACAAAGGCAAGTTATTTGTCACTTCGAAACTCCTTGTTGACTGGTGTCTATGGTGTTACACGCAGGTGTTGTGTTCAACGAAATGAAAGGTGTTTATTCGCAACCAGATAGTGTTCTTGGCCGAATTTGCCAGCAGGTATGAGCCGCTTTTTAAGTTTGATATTTTTAAAAATTCATTCTTTCATTTTCTTTCATTGAAGGAATTATTTCCTAATAATGCGTATAATGTGGACAGTGGTGGAGATCCATCTGTGATTCCTGATCTAACGTTTGAAGAGTTTCAGGTATTCTCGCTCTCTCTCTCATGATTGTTATGTGACGAATTTACAATGATTAACAGGAGTTCCATAGAAAGTTCTATCATCCCAGTAATGCGAGGATATGGTTTTATGGGGACGATGATCCAACTGAACGACTTCGAATCGTGAATGGTCAGTGTGTTAAGTTTATGGTTCGTGCATTTACTGATCCGTGTGAGGAGCAGCCTATCTATCTAATTTTGAAGCCAACAACTCAGCAGCAGAATCCGAAGTTAAACCTCAAAGTCTTCTCTCTGAGCCAAAGAAGATTAAAGAGAAATATGCAGTAGGAGAGGAGACTGACACGTCCAAAAAGCATATGGTCTCTATGAACTGGCTTCTTTCAGACAAGCCATTGGATCTGGAGACTGAGCTAGCTCTCGGCTTTCTAGATCATCTAGTGCTAGGGACGCCAGCAGCACCTCTAAGAAAGACGTTGCTTGAAAGTCACCTGGGAGAGGCTCTTACTTCAAGCGGAGTAGAAGATGACCTCCTTCAACCGCAATTTAGTATCGGCATGAAAGGCGTCGCCGAAAGTGATATCCCAGCAGTTGAGGAATTGATCGTATCTACATTACAAAAGCTGGCTGATGAAGGTTTCACGTCTGAAGCTGTCGAGGCTTCTATGAACACAATCGAGTTTGCACTAAGAGAGAACAACACTGGATCGTTCCCACGCGGACTATCTCTCATGCTGAGGTCGATGGTGAGTATTTTAGACATTTTGGTATTTAATGCATGCTCTTCTGACACTTCTTACAGGGTAAATGGCTGTATGGTCGTGATCCATTTGAACCTTTAAGATTCGCCAAGCCATTAGAAGATTTGAAGGCCAAAATAGCGACGGAGGGTGCTAAGGCAGTTTTCTCACCACTTATACAGAACTTCCTTCTTAGCAACAAGCATCTTGTGACTGTTGAGCTCCAGGTACGGTCTTACATGAAAAAGGCCCTTCGTACTGATTTGGAAGTGGTGTTGCTCAGCCGGATGCTGAAAAATCAGCAGAAATTGAAGCCTTGGAGAAGGAAAGACTGGCGAAGGTGAAAGCAAGCCTGGCAAAACAAGAGCTTGAGGAACTTGCTCGAGCAACCGAGGAGCTAAAGAAGCGCCAAGAAACGCCTGATCCTCCTGAGGCATTAAAAGCAGTACCATCTCTGTCACTGTCTGATATTCCAAAAGAGCCTATTCACGTTCCAATTGCTGTAAGTTCAATAATTAGCGTTCCTCATCGTCTAATGCCTGATTGATCAGATCGGTGAAATGCACGGCGCGACTATGTTACGTCATGATATCTTTACCAATGATGTCTTATATGCAGAAGTTGCTTTTGAGCTGCGCACTGTTCCTTCTGAGCTTTTGCCCCTGGTTCCGCTTTTCTGGTCAGTACTACTTCTGTTCCTCTTATCGACGATATTTAGTGGGCCGTTTAAATGTCCAGCCAATCTTTGCTCGAGATGGGAACAAAAGACATGGATTTTGTGTCGCTAAACCTGCTTATTGGTCGAAAGACAGGAGGCATTTCTGTCTATCCTTCGACGTCCTCGGTTCGCGGGAAAAAAGAACCATCAAGCAAAATGATTATTCGTGGTAAAGCCATGGCTTCACAGGCGCAAGATCTCTTTAGTCTGGTATGTATTTTAGCATTCGTGGGCACTACTCTTACATGTCATGTA
Organism: Selaginella moellendorffii; assembly: GCF_000143415.4. Taxonomy (NCBI): domain Eukaryota; kingdom Viridiplantae; phylum Streptophyta; class Lycopodiopsida; order Selaginellales; family Selaginellaceae; genus Selaginella; species Selaginella moellendorffii. The sequence continues at coordinate 1,464,097 of NW_003314302.1, read as the reverse complement.
TGTGATCAGATGCGAACAATCCTTCAAGACGTACAATTTACTGACAAGGAACGATTTAAGCAGTTTGTGTCCCAGAGCAAGTCAGGCATGGAGGTAAAGTTGCCGGCACCATTTATCTCGCTGACAATTATCATAAAACATTACAGAGCCGCCTTAGAGGTGCTGGCCACAGAATTGTGGCGTCACGGCTGGACGCAATGCTGAACATTCCTGGCGCTGTTGGAGAGAAAATGGGTGGTCTCAGGTACTTATAACACCGCTTTAATTATCCTCTAAGTACCGTCTGTACAGTTATCTAGACTATCTGCGCGAATTAGAGAAGCAAGTGGACACCGACTGGCCCGCAGTGCAACAGAATCTGGAAAGAATTCGGACGAGTTTTCTGTCTCGGAAAGGGGCCATCGTGAACTTGACAGCAGATGAGAAGAATTTGACTAAAGCAGACAGTTTTGTCAGTTCTCTACTCGAAGCCCTGCCTGAAACCGAGCCAGTTGTTTGCACGTGGAATGGTATTCTTCAACCATGCAATGAAGGCATTATTGTTCCCACACAGGTAAGAGAAGAATCTCTCGTTCCCTTTTGTAACTTTGGATTTTTTTTCCCCACAGGTGAACTACGTTGGTAAAGCAGCAAATTTGTACGATACAGGATATGAGCTCGATGGAAGCGCGTATGTTATTTCCAAGTACATTGGCAACACGTGGCTGTGGGATCGAGTGCGTGTGAGTGGTGGCGCTTACGGAGGCTTCTGCGACTTCGATTCTCATTCGGGTAATTCACCGTCTAGTAGTTTCTCACAGTCACATCTCTGTCTGTCTCTCTCAGGCGTATTTACATACTTGTCCTACCGAGACCCGAATCTGGCAAAGACCATCGACAACTACGACTTAACCGTCCAGTTCCTGAGAGAGCTTGAACTGGACGATGACGCGCTCACCAAAGCTATCATTGGCACCATTGGAGATGTTGATTCGTATCAGCTTCCAGATGCAAAGGGTTACTCGAGGTACGCTGCACAAATCTACATCCCTTTTGGCATTTCCTTACCTCCTCTCGTCCATTCCAGTATGCTCCGCTACATTCTAGGAATCACAGAGGAAGAACGCAAGCTGCGAAGGGAGCAAATCCTATCAACAAGGTGCGTTGTCACTCCAATCACCACTGGTTTGATAGATCTTTACTCTTCCTCGCTTTTGTGCTGGCAGCCTCAGAGATTTCAAAGCGTTCGCGGACGTGCTTGAGCACGTCAAAGAGAAGGGCATTGTCGCGGCTGTAGCGTCCGCCGAGGACGTGGAATCCGCGAACAAGGAGCGGCCAGGCCTCCTCCAGCCGAAGAAAGTCAGCCTGTAAACAAACAAGACACACACACACACACACACGCGCGCCAGTTTTGTTATAAGAAAGGAATAAAGAGCGAATATCCTGGTCAACGGTTTAGGGTTTCTGTCGCTCTAAACATCTGAAATAAGAGTGTGGATTCATCCTGGGCCAGCTCCACACTGCAGTCGAGCAGTAAAGCAAGAAATCTAAGATCTTAGAAACTTGCTGACTTTGTTCTCGATGATCCCAGGTACAACGAGAAAAGTAAATTATACAAAAACTAAACTTTGATTTGCTGCCACGCCGCTAGATTTTGACGGCTCTTTCAAATCGAAACGTATGTGTATGTTATGGCGTGCGACGGGTGGTGCGCGTTCAATTTCTAGTTTATGGGACATGCATGTGGTAAGGCTTTGAAAGTTTGTGCGAGAAGGGAGCCGCTATTATCTAGTCACAAGCTACGTATTAAGATACCCACAGGGGAATGTTGGCGGCAGCGGGGCGTATTTACTATCGTCTCATGTAAAAATGGTAAGACCGCAATTCTTCATTCCCGAGCTCCTCCTCTCTTTTCTTTCGGCTGTCGATCGATCCATCGAGGATATCGCCGGCTAGTCTGTTCACGATCTCGAGCGGCATCAGTTGAAGGTTCTGTACCTAGAACACACAAGATAGAGAGCTTTCTTCAATCCCTCTTCTAAAGAGGAAAAGGGATGGTGATGGCGATCTCTCCCCAAGACGAAGGAGGGATATGCCTTCGCTAGCAAGGAATATTCACTCCTCTGGTTTTTTCTTTTTCACTTTGCCGATCTCACGGGAGCAATCTGGATCTGGAAGACCAGCCCTGGAAGAATTTCTACTGATCCATTCTCTTCCAGTTGAATGATTTGTGTGCCGAAAAATAAAGAAGTGTTTTGAGGTATGATATCTTTCCTTTTCTCAGGGTAAGAGCTGGCACGTCTATGGTGTCTATGAACTGGCTTCTTCAGACAAGGATCTGGAGACAGTGTGTTAGCTCTCGGCTCAATCGATCGTCTAATGCTAGGGACGGCACCCCACAGGCTTCATTTTCTCTTACCGACGATAGATATTCAAATGCGCCATTTGAATGTCCAGCCAATCGTTGCTAGTAACGTGTCGCCAAACCTAAATTCGGTTCGCGGGTGAAGCCCAAGATCTCTTTACTAGTAGCAGTTATAGGCACTACTCATGTATGTGGTCAGATGCGAACGAACACAAGGAACGATTTAAGTGAATTATCATAAAAGCATACAGAGGATGCGCGTCACCGCTGGAAGCCATGAACGTTCCTGGCGCTGTTGGGTCGGTTTGTGAGTGGTGGCGACGGAGGCTTCCGGAAAATGGAGGTGAATTCGTCGGAGAACAACGTTTGGGCTCGAGCGAGCAGTTGGACTTGCGACGTCTCTGCTAAAGCTCGAGACACCGCGTTTAGCAGTTTCTCACGGTCTGTCTTTCACTCAGGCGTATTGAGACCCGAACCTGGTAAGACCGTCGACAACAAGTCCAGTTCATGAGAGAGCTTGAACTGGACGGTACCAAAGCCATCATTGATTTTGTCAGCTTCCAGATACAATGGTATCTGCGCCCTCTTTCGTCCATTCCAGTACATTCTCCGCCTGCTACATGCTAGGAATCACAGAGGAAGAACGCAAGCTGTTCAAGGGATCTATCGCGTATCACTGATCTTTACTCAGATTTCAAAGCGTTCGCGGTCATTTGGAGCACGTCAAAGAGGAAGGCGTTGTTGCGACTGTGGCGTCCGCCGAGGACGTGGAATCATTGTGGACTTTGAGATGGATGGCTACACAGTTCCATAAGAGAGAGGAATAATCAATAAAATACACAGTTTAGGGTTTATCCCAGAAAGGTTTTTTTTTTTCCACTACAACTCTTTAATCAGGGGGTCTCTTATAAAATCTGGTCAGCGCATTGACAGGCAGGCATGTGATCGAAAGCGTAAGTTGGTGCGGCCGGGTTTGACTTTTTGCAACTTCGTGCATGTTAGGAACCACTTCGACGATGTGCGCGTAGAATTCTGGTCGTTAAAATAGTATTATTTTATATCACACATTGATTTAACGTCGGCCCGGTGACCATTCGCTCAGGCTGCGCTCGGATCCATGGGCAAGTTCCGCTTCGCGTTGCTGCTCCTCTCTTTGATTACAACTGCGGGCTTGGTGGTACAGAGCTGCGAATCCAGATTCCTGGAAAATGATCACGGGGGGCTTGCTTTTAAAGGTACTAAAATCACTCTAAGCATGAAATATCCATCGTGATCCTTGTAGAGCTGGAAGATGTGATCTTTTCAAATGACGAGACGAGCTCTTTGCCATCACAGAGATTCGAAGAGCAGGAGGTGAGTTTGTCTCCATTTCAAAGCTCTAAGATAGAGGCGAGTTTCCAAGCATGAGTATTTTTTAACACGAATAATCCCTAGAATCTGTCTAGTATTCCGTTCGAGAGCGGATGTGAGCCATTCGACGCAAGCCCAATCTGCAGGCGTCGAGGCCTTTCAGAACAGGATGACGATTACACGCTGCCTGCCGCAAATGTTCGTGACGAGCCCGCACTGAGCCCAACATAGGATGAAATAGAAGAGAGAGATTGGGAGTGAGAGTAAAACAAAAGAGAGAACAGTAGTTTTTTCTTCTGGTTCGAATCCGATTGGCATCTTTTTTCTTAGCATAATTTTGTTTGGGTGGTGGTTCTATCTGCTCCTGCAGGTTTCATGTGATCCTTAAATTCCAATGCATTTCTCAAGAAATCTTGAAGCCCCAGATTCATGATAGACAAGGAAGCCACATCTAATGCTCTCTAGATACTGCTCTTGAAAATCTCATCACACCCAATCACGCTTCAGTGCCCCCCCTGCAACAATGCAAGGCTGCAGCTGCTGCTAGCATCTCAAATCCCAATCCAAATCTTTCTCAACATTGGAGAAGAGGAAAACAATATAAAAACAAGAAGAATTTCAGAAGAAGAAGAAGAAGAAGAACACAGAAGATTTTCTTGTATAGAAAAGAAAAAGATTTGAGACGAGTAGATAAGAGATTGTGATTTATCTTCACATTAAGATAGCATGCTAATGCTGCGTGAATTTTAAAGTTGTGACGTTGCTTGATTATCTTAACCCTCCGAAGGTTGTCGTTGACGGTTTTTACTCGGCCCGCAAAAGTACAGAAAAACTTACCAAATACATACCGGGTGGGAGAGAATTTCTCTGGATACGTATTAAAATACGCACAAGGGAATGTAGGCCGCAGCGCGGGCAGTAAGTATTGATTTGTGGGAACGTATTTACTGGCGTCACAAAGTAAGTAAAAATGGTAAGTGCGAAGGAATATACCTGACGCAGTGATTACGTCGTCAACCCCAAAGATCAGGTGGAAACACAACACGACCCGGCGCTCTCTTCTTTTCTCCTCCATATCTCCAGCTCCCTGTGGGAGCAACTCGATCCCTCCTCTCTTTTCTTTCGGTTGTTCTTCACTAGATCGATCGATCCCCGGAAGAATGAGGCGGTGCGAGCAGCAGGCGGCTTCATCGCCGGCGTCGTCCGAGTCTGATCAGATCGATCAGGAGCGGGATATCAACACAGAGCTCCTGGAGCTAAAGGCATTGCATATGCATCACAGAAGTATATATATTTCTCTCGACCGTTTTGTTTTCGTTTTGCCGTCGTTTTGCTGCTTGCAAGCACTGACTACCCATTTGTTCTTCTGCAAGGTCGCAGGAAACACATCGAAATCTCATCCGTGCCAGCGCCGCCAGCGCCGACAAGGCCCGCGCAGCAGCGGTGGCGGCCAAACAGTCAGCAGCTGGCCATCCTGGAGGAATTCTACGCGAAAGGGACGCCGCCATCGCAAGAAAACGTCACGGAGATAGCCGAGCTCATCGGCCACCACGGCCCGGTGGACGAATCCAAAGTGTACTATTGGTTTCAGAACAAGAAGTCCCGCGAGAAACGCAAGCGGCGCCGCATCGAGGAGGCCAACGCCGTCTCTGGCGCCTCCGCCTCTTCTTCTCCCGCCGCCGCCAGTGCCACCGCCGCTTTCCAGCAGGATTTGTCCTCCTCCGCCCCTAGCGCTTCCGCTTCAGCTTCATCCGGTAAATCAATGAGCGACACTACTGCTCCCTCTCCCTCTCTCTCTCTTTCTTTCTCCATCTCTTTCGATCAATCCCATCGGTCTTTCATTTTCGTCCTCCTGGGTGCGAACAAAAAAAGAGAAGAACGAGAAAAATGAGAGGTTTTCTTCTTCCTTGTTTCTTCTCGTCCTGATAGATAGATAGACAAGTCCCAGAGCGAGCAGTGCCGTATACTCCTAGCTAGACTGGACTGGGCAAGATCTTTGCTTCCTTTCTTTTCCTCTCCTAAACGGGCCAGCCATTTTTTTCTGTGCAGGGTCGGAGCAATTGCACCATCCCGCCGCGCAGTCGTATGCTGCTGCCCAGATCGTGATTGACGGGGGAGTGGTTTCTATCATCGACGACAAATCGCCCTTCGATCTCGTGGGCCACTTTGGCGACGGCGCGGCGCTCTTCGATCCAGCGCTTGGGCGAATCGTTCCCACCAACGAGCGCGGCGTGACGCTGGAGCCTCTCGAGTCGCGGGCTTACACTCTCGTAAGGAAGACGAAGGAGGGATATGCCTTAGGCATATTCCCTCCTTTAAAAAAGATTTGGAACAGTACAGTAATGAGTTTGCGTTCTTCGTCTTCTAGGTGTGGCCGATTCCACTGGCGCACGAAGCCTCGCAGCTCGGGAGCTTCGCCAATTTGGAGGACCCCCCCTGGAGTCTGTAATGATCCAGTTCTTCCTCTTCCCAACTTGATCCAGGTCGCGCATTCTTCCCAATTTGATCGATTTGATCCATCTCTTGCTTTGCTAGGCTGATTGATTTGTGTGTCCCAAGATCCACATTGAAAAAATAAAGAATTGTTGGTATGATATCTCTTTGCTTTTCTCAGAGATTTGGAATTCCTTCTCCTGGCAAATGCCAACATCCAAAACCCATCGACAGGACGAAGAATAGGGTTTCATCATTCTTAATCATTCCCGTACGATACAGTAAAACTGTACGAACGGTAATGCACACTTTACCTTCGGTAACAACCACAGGTAAAAACCGTAAAAGCCAAGTCAAAATACATCGCAAAGTGCATGAACTCCCTACGTACGAAGTACTGGCAGTCAGTTCGAAAGATCAACCTTTGTATTTTTTTTTTCTCCAAGGAGAAGATCTATAAGTGTAGGAGCTTTGAATCCAATCGCGTACCTCTCACAGGCTCTTTTACTGCTCCTTCTCTAGTTTGTACTCTCGCAAGCTCGATTTGAGAGGAAACCACTTCCATCCAGCGGACGATCCAAAGCCCAAGAAGTAGAAATTCTCGAGCTTCTTTTCCACTTGAATGCGAGTACATACGGAAGCGAAGGCCGCTACCTCTGCGATTTGCACGACAGGAACTTGAGCGAAACTGGCTACGTAGCTAAAAACACAAGAGTACTTACGTGCATTGCTTGTCTCCTTTCACTGCCTTGGCCATGGACGAGATTTGGGACTTTAGACCGAAGCCTTACACACCGGACAGTTTGCACGCCGTTGGAGCCAAGTATCAATGCACTGCAAGCCAAGCAGACACTGGTCAGATAACGAGGCGAAAGAGATGGATGGACCAGCGTCTCTTTTACCTCTTTATGGAAGCCATGCAAGCATGGGAGGCGGCGGATCTCCTCTCCGCCTACTGGAACCTCGAGGCAAATCGAGCATGGCTCGCTTTTATCCGTTTCCTGTCGATCCTTGTCCGTAAGAAACTAGAAAATGGAAACAAAGGCAAAAGGAAGCTAGATAATCATACCACTGCCTCCGAAACTGGAAGAGCGTCAATCCGGGCCTGAGAAGCTCCTCGCTGCTTCACACCTTCGTCCAAAGCTAAAAGCGTTTCGTAATCATTCCTGCCGCAGCGAGAAAAGGCAAAAAGTCTCCAGTCAAGATCACGGAAGCTTTCACGGAAAACACAGAAGCTTACTCGTTGAAGTCGCGGTCAACATAAGCCAATTGCATGGCAAGGGGTATACTCCTACGCAGCATAGCTCCAAATTCATTCAAGCGCTGGTCGAAAAGAAAGATAAGTATGCAAACAAACTTGTAAAACTCGTGAAAAAAGCATACCTCTTCTAAACCGCGGAATCTGCCTGGCAGTCCGCTACGCTGCCTGTTCTCCAACGCCTGCTGGATCCTCGCATGCACCGATTCCAGCCGCCTGTAATACAACCGCTCAGCATTTCCATGGCCCATAGCGTGACGAAGCTGCTGGCGCTGTTCTTGCTCTTGCAAACTCCTAGCCAAATTAGCATCTCTCTGCTTCAGAAAAGAAGAACAAAAGACATGAACTCTAGACAGAAAAGCAAAAGGAACGTACCCCGGCAGTGGAGAACTCCTCTTGCAGCTCTCTCGCAAGCCTCTCGTCTTCACTCACCTGTAAAGCTCGCGCCTCCACCTCCACAACACTATCCACATCAATCGGCCTCACCACGCCTCTACCACCCGGTGCTTGATGCTGCCTTGGTCCTCTACCCCAAGTTGCTGCTCCATGAGCTCTTCCTCTTCCAAGTCTTCCAGCCGCAGGAGTAACAGCAGCTGGAGAGCCATCAGCCCTCAAGCTTCTTTGTCGCTTCGGCAAAGGTTGGCTAGAACCCTCCCCGTCAAGGAAAGAATGAGAAGCTCCTCCTATCCCTGGAGAACCAACCTCGGCTTCCAGATCGATAATCTCCGGCCCTGCTGCGTGGCCAGCCCCACCCCCTAAAACAATCGGCGATTGAGCCGAGCCCGATGCTCCAGCCCCAGCGCTAGATCGCCTGTAGCGAGCTGTCGGCCTCACACCCATGATCGCCACTTTTCGATCCATCCTCGCAAACCGACTTGGAAGAGAACCGGCTGGAACCAATTCCTCTGGCGCTGCCCCGCGGCGCTCTAGATTCCGCTTCAATCCAGCACCGCCGCTGGCGCCGCCGCCACAGTCCCCGGACGCTTCGCATGGAGGGCACATATTTCTGCGCGATCGATCGGGAAAAGAGATTCGCAAGACCGGAAGAGATCCTACCTTTGCGCCCTCGCCATCGCCAAAACAATTACCCTAAACTCTGGCCATGGCTATCGTGGCCTTTATATACATATCTGTATGGAAAGAGATTGGCCACGTGGCGCTGCCAGGGCCGTGCGATGCGCCTGTCGAACGGGAATCGAACCAAGATACTATTGCCCTAAAATTCAAAAACGCGCGACGTTACTAGTTTAAAAATCTTCCAACCTCATTAAGAGCAAATCACAGTCACTAATCTACAAAAAAAAGAAAATAAAAACAGAACGAGTGCAGTAAAAAATCCGAGAAGCTACTTACTTTAAAAGCACCATTTAATCACGTTCGAGTAGAAGATTCGAGTCACTAAAAAAACACACGCACATGTTTTAGAACTTTTAGAACGAGTGTAGTATGCTACTTACCTTGGAGATTAAAGGCCCAAATTCACGAGTATGGTCTCACTCGAGTCACTGGTGTGATTCATGCGATAATTACACACATTTTTAGAACGAGTATAGAAGCTACTTACCCTGGAGATTAAAAGCACCATTTAATCACATTCACTAACTTCACGAGTGGAAGCCATTTCCCAGTGTGATTCATGTGATAATGCTTGAAACAGAAGAACTGTTTTTAGAACTATAAAATCCGAGTAAGCAATCAGAACCTTGGAGATTAAAAGCACCATAAGCGAGTATTCACGAGTCGAAGCGATGGTTTCACTCGAGTCACTAGTCCGATAATGCCTAGAATTTGCAAAAAAGAAAACACATCTTTTACAACAACAGTAAAAAAACCGAGGGAAACTAGAAGCTACTTAACCTTGGAGACTTACCATCTCGAGCGTTCTCCTTCTCGGCCAATAGTTTCTCCAGACATGCAGCTATGGATAATCTTGCTGTTGCCAGTATAAAAAGCGAAGCCACCACCGCAACCAAGAGCACTGCCTCTCTCGAGCTCTTTCTCTTGGTCCAAAGTCTCGCGCTTGTCTCGCTTCTCGATCATGGACTCGTCCTCTGGGGTCGACTGGTGGATTCTCACTCTGCCTTTTTTCTCGCGCCATTTCTCCGCGGATGCATGGAGATTCATCGCTGCTGCTGTGGCCGTGCTCGTTCTAGCAGCTATCTCGGTGATCCTGGCAGCTTGGCTTGTTCCCGGTGGCCATGCATGGGGGAGAACGCTGAGGAAGAAGCAGACGATCGCAGGACCCCGAGGATGGCCAGTGCTTGGAGTCCTGACGGAGATGGGAAGCCAAGCCCACCGAAAGTTGGCCAAGCTTGCTGAGAAGTACCATGCAAAGGAGCTCATGGCCTTCAGCCTGGGTAACACGAGGATGATCATCACCAGCAAGCCGGAAGTGGCACGAGAGCTGCTCAACAGCTCCGAGTTGCGGAAAGGCCCCTAACAGTCGGCTCAGCAGCTCCTGTTTGGACGAGCAATCGGCTTCACTCCCTATGGAGAGTACTGGCGTAACTTACGAAGGATTGCCTCCAACTATCTCTTTTCTCCAGGCCAGATTGCTGCTCACGAGCCATCTCGTCAGGCGGAGACGAGCAGGATGATTAAAGCAATAAGTACCTTTGCAGCAGACCATGGCCTCGTCCGAGTTCGGGACTTCCTCCAGCGGGCTTCGCTCAACAATATCATGCAGACGGTGTTTGGGAGAAGATTCGAGGATGGATCCGAGGACGCTGCTAAGCTTACGGAGATGGTGAGGGAAGGCTTCGAGCTGCTGGGTGCGTTCAACTGGGCCGATCACTTGCCAGCTCTAAAGGCAGTCGATCCCCAGAACATCCTCCAACGCTGTGCCGTGCTGGTTCCTCGGGTGACAAGCTTTGTCCAGAAGATTATTGATGATCATCGGCAACAGGATAGTAAAGCTGCACAGCCCGACTTTGTGGATGTGCTGCTCTCGCTGGATGGCGAGGACAAGCTCGACGACGCCGACATGATCGCAGTTCTCTGGGTAAAAAACGAAGATGTTTTTACGACTGCTTCTAGCCTATCTAATGACTTACGTTGTTTTCCATGCTGTCTTCACAGGAAGGCACTGACACCGTTTCGCTCTCACCGAGTGGATTCTCGCGGAGCTCGTCCTCCATCCTGAAATCCAGAGAAGTTGCGTGAGGAGATCGCTAGCGTAGTTGGAGGAAAATCCGAAGTTGCCGAGTCTGATGGTGTACCTCCAAGCCGTTGTAAAGGAGACTCTTCGGATGCATCCTCCGGGTCCCTTGCTCTCTTGGGCTCCGCTTGCGATTCACGACGTAACCTTGGCCGGTCACCACGTCCCTGTAGGCACCACGGCCATGGTAAACATGTGGTCCATCACTCACGATCCTTCCATCTGGTCCGAGCCTGAGAAATTCAACCCGGAGAGATTTCTTGAGCAGGACATCGATGTCAAAGGAAGCGACTTACGTCTCGCTCCATTCGGAGCTGGTCGTCGGGTGTGTCCCGGACGAGCTCTCGGCCTTGCGACTGTTCTCCTCTGGACGGCTCGATTGGTTCAACAGTTCGAGTTCCAGGCAGACTCGCTCCATCCCGTGGATCTCACTGAGGTTCTCAAGCTGTCCAGCGAAATGGCTGCACCACTTGTCTGAGTGAAGAGCTATAAGAGTGAAGAGCAAAGAAGCTCTTACAATAAAACGGCGCCACTAGAGTTCTCTTTTTCAAAGGCAACACTCGTTAGTACTTGCTGCTTGCTCTGTTTTCTAAGGCTCTCAAATGAGCTTTCTTTGAGAGTTCAGCCAAGATTTTTTTCTTTTCCATGGACACATCCACACAAATCGACACGACCTCTGTATAAGAAAGGCCTAAGTGAGCTCGAAAATATCTGAAGTTTTCGTCTCGTTACCTCTTTCTCAAGTATGCCAAAATGATAAGAGGTTGCACGGAATAAAACTGCCAAACAATCGAGGGAAGCTGTGCCACAGATACGTTAGTACGAAGGGGCCATTCGACACCTGTGCGTGCGTGCGTACTTCCTGCAAGAAGGTTTGCTGTTATTCGTCCATCCTCTCACGCAAAGTTATTGATGCCATATAAACAATAGCTACAATAGCAAACTTTCATTTTCCATTTGCCTCCTCTTCGGACATGCTTGCTATGATTTTTCAAGAAGATCACAGCGCTCCTGGAAGTCCTGGAAAGAAGCTACATTTGGTGGACTCCTCGGTCCGGCAGTCATTCGAGCTGTGACGAGATATATTTCTAGGGTTTGGTAGTGGTGAGTCACGCAGGTAAAAGTTCAAATAAAAACAAAACAAAGAAAAAGAATACCAAGAAACCATAGCTTTTGCAAAAATTGGAGTTCCTCACTGTTACGGGAGAGAACACTAGAGAGCTCTTCATTGTTCTCACGGGAGATAACGCTCGTCAAAATCTTCCCAGGTGGATCTTAGTTCTCCAAAAAGCATTCAAGTTTTCTTCCATCCATGGCAGCATTTCACCCGAGAGTATGGGGGACAGATTGAAGCGTCTGCCGAGAAGATCAACATCACACAGATGGTAAGCTAGCTGCAAGAAACGTTTTTCCTTTTTGTTTTTTCTCTTTCAAACCATGAAAAGACCACGCAGATATGCGTTCAAACCTTCCATGATTTCGAGGATGAATTCTCGGCGGCTCCTGCCGAAACTCCAATTCCAGAGTGCAATCTTCAAAAGAGACAGTAAATTTTTCTCTGGTTATCACGTCTATTCTTGTTTTTCTTTCTACCAAGCAGCATCCAGCATCACGAATCCCGAGCCTGGTACTTCAAAAGAAGAAGTGAAACTCGACAGCGCTACTCACGAATTCATTGAAAAGCATACTTTCATGTCTTTCTCTTGCTCAGGCGACTCTAGGACGATTTAACAGATGAAATGGTGGCATTAGCTCGACATATGAAAGACTCAGTGTTCCTCATGCAACAATCCCTGCAAGAAACCGGCAACTAGAAGTACTATATATTGACAGTGAAGATGGACTCTAGATCTGCATCATTCTTGGTGAAACTAATGGATAGTGCTCATATCAATGACACACTCATCATCACTGAGAACACACACACTTCAACTTTTGTGAAGGAGCAGTTGTCTTCAAGGTTTAATATACTCCATTTTGGACCAATCAAGTATGGCCTAGATATCAAGATTAGTCATCACAATAGTGTTATGGAGTTGTCCCAAATTCATTATGTTTTTAATCTTTTGAATTGTTTTCAGATGCAAAACACAAAGCCAACACTAACATGCTGACCTCAGCCTATATCCTTAGCCAAGAGGTCTGTGCTAAAATAACTAGTGTTTCATATTGACAAGTTGTTAGTAGTTTGTGTGTATATATTTATGTGAACTTTTAACATTCAGATTAAAATGATTATTTGCCATCTCTCTAATATATATATATGTCATAGTCATAATTTGATATTGCAAACAAAATTGAGTTTACTTTCATAATTATTACAAGTTGCTGATGCTAAGTTATGGGATCAATATTTGACAAACATTCTTCTAGTGGTTTGAGCAAAGTTTATTGAGCACTTAAACTAGGTACAAATGGAACAATAACACACTAGAACTTTCATCATGATCCAAGGGACCTCTATGACACCAGTGTTGGGGCACCATAGGTGGCAAAAGGTGTGAGAGTTGATAATGGAGTTCCATGACTTGCAAATGCCAAAGTAACTCGACAATGTGGCCAGGTCCACAAAGATTAAGATCCTCTCCACAACACCTTTGTCCACACTATCCACCATAGCCAAGTGGACATGCTTCACCCTCCCACAATATATCCTCTATTGAAAAGAATATCAGTCCCTCATGAGAAGGAGAATTTGCTTCCTATTGAGAAACCAAGAGTTCTTCTTGGGTTTTCTTTAGGAAAGGCATTTACTTAAGGTCTCACAACATGGGGAAGGTGTCTATACATATAGTACTTTGATGAAGTATTCTATAGGTGGATAATGACAAACTCCCTCAATCACAAGTGTTGCTACACCTTTGGAGTGTGGTCCCAGGCAGGAGATAAAGCTACCCCCCAGCCAATGAAGCCCTTTGGTTCACTGAAGTTGTGGTCTCTGCTGGTGGCCTTATATGCATACTTTGCACATGCTTGGGCCAAAGTTTTGTACAGGTGCTTGAGTACCATTTCCTAGTCAGCAATCCACTCACTAGAGAGTGGCAGAGATACTAGTGCTGTGGTTGCCATGCATGAAGAAACAGACATATCTGAAGATATATGTGGCTTTGCAATGTTGGTTTCTTCAAGCTGGGAGTTGTGGTTGGCACCATGGGCCACATTGGGTCTGTATACTGTTGGAGATATATGCTCTCCATGACATGAGAGTCTATGTAGCATGAGTTGCCACATCACTAAGCTAGGTGTAGGATAGTCAAGATTGTTGATCATGTATATATGCATTATGATATATTAGAGTGAGACAGGCATCCACTATTGTTTTGTTTCCGCTCTTCTTCTTTCATGGTAGGGCTTCAGACCCTAGGATGATGGTGCTGGCCAAGGAGGAGGCTAGTGAGGATGATGATGAGCCATTAGACATGGCTAGGTGGTGCCAAGATTTAGCACTCCTAGTGGGATTGTGCTGAGAGTGAGGAGAGAGAGCCACTAGGGCTGATAGAGCATGAGGCTACAAGCAGTGATGGGGCAGGAGCCAAGGCCCAGCTGGTATGAGGCACAGCAGTGAGGAGGCACTAAGCACAGGTGCTGCTGTTGAGCAAGGCCCTCTACACATGACATTGGCCTTGAGTGCTGAGGAAGCATTGAGAGAGAGAGTCATCCACCATTATTTTTGGTATGTTGGAGATATACACTCTAAGAGTCTATATGGCATGATCACTGATCCTGTAGGATAATCACAACTGTTACTAATGTATATATATTTTTTTGCTTTTGTTCTTCTTCTTTCATGGTATTGAAAAAAAGAAGAGTAGAAGCAAAACAATGGTGGATGACTCTCTCACTCTAATATGCATATATACATCGTGACTATCCTACACCTAGATCAGTGATGTGGCAACTCATATGGAGAGTGTATATCTCCAACACTCCCTCTCGATCTCAATGACATGAAATTGATATCACTCTCCCTCTGCATCCAAGCACTCTCATGTCCATGACAAGAAATCTATCTCCCTCTCAATCCTTCTAGCTCTGCCTCTCTAGAACCCGCCTCCTTGATCATCCCATGGCTACTAGATCTATCTCCCTATCAGGAAACACCTTTCCAAAGCATAGCAAGGATGGATTAGGGAATACCTCAGTCCCACCATCGTCTCATCCTCAAGACCAGAACCCTAACGGCTCTCTCCCTCTGCCTTGCAGCATCGGGGAATACTCCAGCACTCAGCAACTCTACCCCACAACGGCTCTCCAGCAGCAATGCCTCAGCACCTGCACCCTCTTGTGCCTGTGAGCTCTCACTCAGGAACGTCCATGCCTCTGCTCTAGCATGCGCCTCAGTGCCTCCCTCTGCCTGCAGCCCTTGGCTCCTGGCCTGACGCTGCTCGCTGCCTCTCGCCCTCTCAGCCCTAGAACCTCCAAGCGCCCTCCACAAGCTCTGCCTCTCTCTCTCTCAGCGCCTCCTGCTCACTTGGCTCCTGGCTAGTCACTGCTCAGTGTCTCCTGCTGCCAGTCCTCAGGCCAGTGTCGTGTGCACGGGGCCTCACTCAGCAGCAGCACCTGTGCTCGGTGCCTCCTCACTGCTGTGCCTCGTACCTCCACCCTGGCTCCTGCCCCGTCACTGCTTGCAGCCTTGCACACTCTGTCAAGTGGCTCTCTCTCCTCATGCTCAGCAAGAGTGCCAACTCTTGGCATCTTAGCCACATCCGGTGGTGCATTGTCATCCTCACAGGCCTCCTCCTTGGCCAGTGCCATCGTCCCAGGATCTGAAGCCACTCAGATACCATGAAAGAAGAGCAAAACAATGTCTCTCACACTCTGATTTATCATAATGCATATATACATAATTAACAGTCCTGACTATCCTACACCTGGATATGCCACGTAAACTCTCATTTAGAGCATACAACTAGCATGGTCAGCTTCTGGCAAGCGCACCTCAAAGCGAGGACTGATCAAACATGAACCTTCAGCGCTCCAGGAGACGCTGTTGATTTTAGGGAAGTCAATTCGCCACATCTTTTGCACGAAAGAGATTCTGGGCCGGTTGTTCCTGATTGTTTTCTTGCAGGAAGACAAGTTCAAATCCAGGATTGTTTTCTTGCAGGACGACAAGTTCAAAACCAGTTCTTACAAACTTCTATCTCGGGAAAAACAGAAAAGCAAAAGCACAGAAGAAAAGCAAAAGGAGAGACGGACTTATATGTATCAAAGGCAGGAGACGAGAAGCAGTGTGTTGTGCCCGAAGAAATCCGCAACGGAACGCTTCAAGCATCCCAAGGGGCTGAGACTTGCAACTGCTATAATTTAACTCTGGGTTATGGAAGGTAAAATTAAAAGTAGATGTGGGCTGCTACTCATTGTTAGGGCTAGGCCATGGAGGAGGCTGCGAATGCGGCGCTCAAGAAGCTGGATGGTCGGTATGTTTCTCCGACGACTTTAAAAGGTATGATTTCTGAAGCCCATCCCACGCCACCGATGGAGGTGGTAGCACATCATCTACAGCAGGTTTCCACTCAACCCCCGTTGAACGAGATATGCATGCTGGATGATTTCGCGATTGAGGACTGGCCATCGTTCAGGAACGACAAGATCCAGTGGTTTGCATCTCTACAGGACGCACCTTTCCCACCAAAAGTTCGAAGTCCACTCTATATCAAGTTTAGACCATACCTCTTTCATGCTACAAAGAGAATCTACGAAAGCAAAGTTTGGCGGCAGCAGCAGCAGCGGGATCCGTTGGAATTGAACTTTCATTATGGCAGTGGTGAAGGATCTTGTGTTGGTTCTCCTGATATGGTGATCACAGACTCTTCAAATGACGAGACTTTGGTCGTCGGGGTGATGGCCATGGATCCAACCGGCCGGCCCGCGCTTGCGAGGCTGTATTCCTATCTCCTTCTCACCGATTGCTCGTTCGGGGTGGTGTCATCCTACATGCGGACTGCTTGTTGCAAAAGGGTGGGCAGTCGTCTGCTTGTGTCCCAAGGTGTTTCTCACGTGGAATCTCCCATGATGGGAATCGGTTTTATGCTTGCGGAGGCTCTGCAGAATAAGAAGCACAAACCTGCGCTTCCACTTAGAAGCCTACACCTTAGCTACGCAAGAGGTGTTTTTGAGGAATGCTGTCGAGCACAGCAAGTCAGGTCGGTGGGACAGATGGTTTCAGGTCTTGGAGCGCTCGACATTGGTGATGTTCGGGAATTGAGGTTTGCGTGCAGTGGCTTTGAAGGTCTCACTATCGTCGTCCGTGGTTTGTACAAAGGGAGGACAATAGTTGTCAAAGCCAAAGATCTTTCAGGTGCGCTTTTATCACGTTAGTAATGTCATTTCCTTGGTTGCAGCTCTGCAGAGCAATGGCGAGAGCATGAGCTACTTGCTTGGTAAAAGCGTGAGAGAACTGGACGTGTACATGAGGCTCCACAGGGTTCAAGGCATATGCATCCCGAGGCTGCTGTCTTATGGATTCATCCGCGGGGGAATGATCTTCTACGTAATAATGTCCGATGAAGGCCAAGCTGCTGGAGTCGAGGATTGGACTCCGAGCAATGCGGAAGAAGTGCGAGCAGTCGTGTCCCAGGCCCGGAAGGCGCTCTTGGCACTTCATGACCGCGGAGTTGTCTACAACGGGCTTCATGACCTCAAGAACATTGTCGTTACCGTAGAAGGTGGCCAGCCGCGTGCTAAACTGGTCGGGTTCGGCAATGCCATCGTCGGCAGAGATCGGAGAACATGTCGCGCCATGGACGAAGACTTGATGCAGCTTAAGGAGTGTGAGGAGTTTCTACAAGAGATATGTGCAACTTTTGGTGGCAGGAGGAGACGCGAGAGGAAGAGAAGAATCAGGCGCGTTTCCGTTTCGGACTCGGATTCAGACTAGACTTATCAAGGGCAGGATATCCTTTCTATAGTAACGGTATTGCACGGATTTTCAAATGGAAGGATCGTTAACAGGAATATGTTCTGTTTTAGAATCCACTTGTCAGGAGCGGTTTTACTTGCAGGTTTCTCGAATATAAAAAGTAACTCAGATACGTCCTCTTTTGCGGGTTTTCTAAGAATTCTTTCCAGACCTTCAAATTGGTATTTCCAGAACAACAATGTTGGCAAAGTACAAGGCAATTTGGCTGAGATTTAAGATTTTGATTACTTGAATAACTTGATGGGGCAACCTGGAAGTCTTAAAAGAGTCGGTGCAGCCGTTGTTCAGAGGCCAAAATTCGGACAATGTCAGTTGTTGTGCGAAACCGTGTTGGCCATGCACGTCAATGCGCTTCCGGCAGTTTTGTTGACCATCTCTGTAACATTCGGAACGTCTAGCTGGACGTCTTCATGTGTTGTGGCTAGTGAGCAACAGACTGAATTGCAGGAGCTTGGAAACCCTGCAGTAGGCCATGGGAAATCTTTTCCAAAACACTAGCATTGCCGACTTCTCAATGGTGTCCGCCACAAACTCGGCTATACTCTACTCTCACTGCCATGCCATGGAAGTTGATGGATGGCCTGCTCGGACTAGAAAGCCGACGTAGAAGAAGCTCCGAGGCTTCTAAAGACCAGCAGGAGGTGTTAGTCACAGCACTTCTATGAGCAAACTTAGCCACTCTAAACTAGAACAAGGCACCATATAAGCGATCAATCAAGTACAGAAGGGTCTTCTGTATGAGCTGGCCATGCTCTGCCACAGCATAATGATCTTCCTGGAGCTGTTGCTGTTCCTCTTGGCATGCTGGGCATCCCACGGGCGGCTGGCAGCAGAGCTTAGCTTCTCGTTTGGTTTCTGGTATTAATTGATTGGTGGAATGTTGTTTTCCAGCAGAGAGCAAGCCCAAAACTGGACTCAACCAGCTGGAAGTAGTAGTCTAATACACTATATTTTACTCAATAGAAAAGGGTCCTTTTTAGGTATTTGCTAGACCACAGTTATACATCTTGACCACTGAAAGCTATTTAGATTAGTATAGTTCTATGTTGTAAGCTTTATATTTCCTACTAATTGAAAAAAAACGTGCTCTTTTATTCATGGGCCACCCTTTAGTTGCTTACAATCTATTATATTTCCTAACAAATTCATAAGTCCTCATGAACAAAAATTAATTGCCATAAATCTCTCAAGAGCCCCACACTCTTGTTCATAATGAACAATCTCTCAACATGTGGATCACTAACATTTTTGGACCCCTTTGGTCCAAATATAGAGCTTTTAAAATTTGACTTTTCAAAAGGATATTTCATGTATTTCAATTGATACCTTTAACTAACTGAAAAAAAAGTGCACGCTTGTTTAGAAGCTCTTTTATTTGAACTTTAATAAACTGTCAATGAAAACTATAATTATATAGTTTTTTATTTGATATTAAACTTATTTTTGCATGCTCAATATTTTGGAAGAATGTATCACTGAATCAATGATGTTATTGCACTTAACAATTACAATAAAGAGGTTTTTGGAGCTTTAGTTAAAACTAAAATAAAATTAATAGTAAAGGAAAGGATGATACTTATTGTTTAAGCAAGATGATGAGATATTAACAATCACAAAACCCTCTTTCCCATCTAAGTTATTTATACATAAATGAGCATTAAGTTTATTTGTAATGGTATGCTCTATATAAATGGTTATATTGATACAATAAAACAATTAAAACTCATTGTAAATAACCAAAAAGAATGAGTCAAGAGATAATCTATAAAGGTTCAAATATAAAAAGAAAAAATTTTATGAAAAAAAGTGCACTTTATTTTTCAATTGGTTAAGAGTCTTGGGATATTTATGGTTAATCATTCATAAGTTTGAGTTATATTGGGCTGGATGTAAATTCATGAACTTAAACTATTACAAAAATTAAATAAAGTTATGTAATAAAATAAATAAAAAATAGTTGAAATTTCATATATAAGTTTATTTTTTCTATGGATCATTCTTTTCAAGCATATATTTGTTAAGGATTAAATAAATTAACAAGTTGTTACCACTGAAGAGACTTAAGAAAATCTTAAGATTTTACTTTGTTGCACTAAAAATAATATAAAGAGATATTTTTGTAAATTGAGGTATTATTATTGTACAAAACCAATATAAACCCCAACTTATAAAGCATGTTTAAAAGAAGCTAGAATTGTTAGACCTTGACAATTTTAAAATATAAAGCTATATGTAAATTAAAAAAAAAACTTTAGCAAATATGGATGTTATGTGAATGGCAAGGTAAACACAAATGCAATAGTTGCAAATTCAGATACATTTAAACTATATAATTTTTATTATATTATATATTTTTGGCTTTTAGGAAATATATTACATTAAAATATATTTCACATGTCTAGCCTGGATATATAGGGGTTATATCAGACCCTTAATATGTTTGGCACTTCAAACACTCAGTTTTTTGGTGTTGTTATGATATTGTTTCCACTGTCCATGCATTTCCTATGGAGCTTGTGGAGCCTGATTATTTCACACTGTGTTGAGACTTATGATGCCGATAACAAATAGCATCAAAATCCCTGAAGCCCTGGAAACATAAGGAGATCTTTGGTAAATGGTGATTAAAAATATGTGACCAAGTTAAGTCAGCCATTAGCTGCTATAGAACCATAGAGCAAAAGAACTCTAGTTCCAATCACAGCAATGATGTTGTGAAATGCATGCCACCATTTTGAGGTCCATCAGATGTATATTCCTAGGGCCTACTATGGATTTAAATCTCCCATGATGGTTTCATCCCTGGTGAGCAAGGACATTATTCTGAAATTCCACCAGATTTCTTTCTACTTAAACCCTGACCCACATTCTTTCTTGTGAATTTATATCAATAGTGATTGGTCAATCTATCCATTCTTCTACTCAAATTCTACCTCCACCACCAGACGATGTCATGTTGGTCTTATTAAAGAGGAAAACAAAAAAAGGCTTGGAGTTGTGGTTTTTAGAGCCATTCACAATTCCTTGGGTTTACGTTGAGCTGAAGGAACAAGAAGCTATTAAGCTCATATTGAAACTAATATAGTTCTTGTTCTCACAGGGACTCTGATAGTTAGATAATCTCTCCTTCTTGCCCTGTTAACAATTCAGAGAGGGAGTGGCAGTCGTCTAGGATGAGAGTCTTGACACCCATCTCCTGTTACGAACAGTCCCTATGAGACCACCCACGGTTTCCTTGAGTTCTCAATCATGAACGCCCCAGACCTCCTTCTGCCGGATCTCTATCTTGGTCGAGCAGCCAGACGAAATTGGAAACACCGAAGAGCTCCTGTGCGCAGTCTTTGGAGAAGATAGAGCCGCGCAAACACCATTGCTGCGACCCAGTCCACCAGAGCCGATGCCTTTTCTTCAAATCTTCGTCTTCAAACGACGACGATCAGGCTGGCCACCCGCATCTCCTCTTGGACAAGCTCTACAGGTCCCCGGTCCAATCTCAAATCTCACAAGAAAGTGCGCAAAGGATGTCTTTCATCTGGTTCGTCCTCTTGGATCCAACCGGAGCAGAAAAACGAGAGCCCTCTAGCATCAGAACCGCCATCCATCGCAAAGATCTTGGATTTGCATCTGGCGAAGAGCTGCCCTCGTCGCAGTGAGTTTGTTGCGAGCATGAGGGTTGGGCGAGGATGGTTTCTGTGCCACTTGGTTCGCCAAGAATTTAATTGATGAACTAGAATAATTATAAGGTTTAGGTCATGCCTTAAAATTAAATTAAAAGGTAGTAGATGTTCTTTAATGAGAAGCTATAGATTCTGTTTAGAGTTGGGAAAGAACAAACATCTCCGCGTTGGTCACAAAGTTTGCTGATACCTGACACACGACACATGATGAGGGTCCCTCAAGAAAACGATGCGATGATCTCCAACTCAAAGTGGAGAAACAAAAAAACCACCAAAGAATTATGAAGATCCACAGTCCCGATTTGCAAGAGAGAGAGAGAGAGAGAGAGAGATGAGGGGAGTGAAAGAGAGAGGTGAGCTATCACACACTCTCACCTAGTGACTGTCCCCAACAGCAGCATTGAATCGCGCTTAACGACTTATCGACGATCAAAAGTTTGGTGTACTGCATGGACCCAGCACCTTAAAAACACACTGCATAAGTATTCCACCCGAATTTCCCACTTTGTCAAGCCTTAACACTTACCTCTCTGCGCGAGAGCTCCTCGAAGAAGGAGGTCCTCTTTCTTTCCTCTTCTTCTTTTCTTATTTTTTTCTTCTGGAATTCTCGTCCACTTCATTCCTCTGCAAAGCCTGGCCCCGACTCTGATCGATTCTCTTCACCCCCTCGCTCCCATTTGCCACAGAGAATCGGAAGTTAATACAAGCACTTCTTTCCTCGATTGCAGTTCTTGCTGAAACTTCGCGTACCTTGTTCTGACTCTGCTTGTTCTGTTTCTTGCTTTTTCTCCTCTCCGGGAAGAGATAAGAATTCGCCACTCCACACCAATCGTCATGGATCACAGCCTAACTGCATTGTCGTCTCGGTGGAGGTGGAGCACTTTCCTGGTCTCGGCGATGATCCTGGCGGAGTTCTTCCCCCTGTCCCAGCAACTTTCGTACGATTACTACGACAACGTCTGTCCCCAGGCCGAAAGAACTGTGAGAGCTTCGATTTCCAGCAACCTTGCGGGTGATCCCACCGCCGCAGCGGCGCTTCTCAGGCTTGCCTTCCACGACTGCCAAGTTGGAGTAAGTTCTTCGCACTGTTCTTTCCTTTCAGTCAGCTGAATTTCTGCTTCTTTCGTTGTCACCACCACCACCGGGAAAATCAAAACTCGTTTCTCTGTTCTCCGGCCCAGGGATGCGACGCTTCCATCATGCTGAATTCGCAAGGTGGCATCACCAGCGAGATGGTTGCCTCCAAGAACTTTGGAATCCGGCGTCTCAACCTCATTGACAACGCGAAAGCGGCTGTGGACTCGCAATGCGGGCCTGGCAGAGTTTCTTGTGCTGACATTATCGCCATGGCTGGAAGGGACGCCGTTGTCTTCGCAGGAGGCCCCGACTTTCGAATTCCCATGGGAAGGCTCGACAGCACGTTTGCTAGCAATGCCGCCGCCGATTCCAGCCTTCCACCGACGACCATCAGCGTTGATAATTTCCTCAACCTCTTTGGATCCATGGGCATGTCCACAGAAGAAAGCGTTGCAATTATGGGTAAGTTCTTCCAGTGTTCCTTAGAATTCCCTCTTCCAAAATTCCCATCTCCGTAAGTCCGTTGTCTCATCGGCTCTTAGAGTGGTTCTTTAAGTTCATCGTTCCAAAAGTTTTCATATCGGTAAGTTTCCGCCAGAGTCCAAGTTTCAAAGTTCTCTGTTCGAGTTATAAATGTCCGTTTCCGAGAGTCTCGATAAAGTTTCCCCACGACTGCACGTTTCTTAGTTTCAAGTTTCTCACGGATAAAAAACCTCGTTTCTTACCAACCAGGTGGCGGTCATACTCTCGGCGTCGGGCACTGCGTGAACATCGTCAACCGGCTCTATCCCAATACCGAGTCGACCTTGAGCTTCGTATACGCGACTAGATTGCGAGTGAGCTGCCCGTCCTCAGATCCAAGATTCATCATCAATGCCACTACTGTCCAGAACGATTTCAGCAGCCTTCAGTTCGACAATCAGTACTTTCGAGAGGCGACAATGGGTCTCGGACTCTTCACCATTGATGCAGCGCTGGCCAGTGACGCGAGAACTTCTCCGATAGTGGCCAGGTTCTCTCAGAACCAGATCTCTTTCTTCAATGCCTTCGCAAGTGCTTACGCGAAGCTCACTTCTTTCAACGTCCTGACTGGAAATCGAGGTGAAGTGAGAAACAACTGCAGATTTGTGAACTAAAGTTCAAGAAAGAAGAAAAAATGGAAGTTTCGCTACCTTCTAGAACGGACAGCGTGTTCTCCACCAGCTAGCTAGGCTAGTCAGTCCAAGATCTTTACGAACTGGTACGAGATAAAGTCGGGAAAAAAAAAGGAACACATGAAAAATAAAATATAAAAAGAAGGTTCCTTTCTTGTACCTTGAGACGTAGCTTTACACAGTGTGTTCTCCACTGGGCAGTCAAATAAAAACACCATCTTTACGAATTATATGCTCCTTGTCTGGACTTGCATCGCAAGGATATCTTGCACAGCACGCGTCAGTCCCACACTGAAAAGATTGATTCCTAGTAAAATGTCATACCTTATACGTGAGTGGAAGGACTTCCAGCTAAGTCGCCCAAGAGCAGCAATCATGCTGAAAAGTTTTGCTGTTCCTGTAACATTCACCGTTAGAGAATCACTTGCTGGAAAACAACCTTTTGACATACCAAAAACTTTGTCTCGATGCCATTCATGCGCACAAACTTCCCGTTGACATGATCTGCTCGTCCGCTCCAGTTGTTATGAGCCACTCTCGTTGTAAATGTTCGCCATCAACACGTAAGCTGAAGAGTCCCCACAATCAGTCTCCAACACCGACTGAAACGCAAGCTTTCCAGTCACCTCGTGCCTCCATTTCCGACAGGCACTTAAAACAGTCCTCCAAGTCACTGCATTCGCCTTGAAAGGCATCGACTTTACGAGCTGGACAGCCTCCTCCACGCGGTTGGCTCTGCCGAGAACGTCCACCATGCAGTGATAGTGAGACATCCCTGGCTCAATGCCGTGCTTGAGTTGCATTGTCTCGAAGTATCTCTTGCCGGTCTCGGCCAGACCAGCGTGGCTGCAAGCAGTGAGAACCGAGAGGAACGTCACTGAGTCGGGCTCCAGGCCTTGTTCTTGCATCTCCTCGAACAGCCTCAAAGCGTTCTTGGTGTCACCTTGACGGGCATAGCCTCCAAGCAGCGCGTTCCAGGACACGAGCTTGTCTTTGGCAGCCGAGAGAGCGTCAAAAACGCGTTGAGCATCGTCCATGCTCCCCCACTTTCCGTATACATCCACCAAGGTTGCCTCTAGGACCGCACCATCTTCCAGCCCAGCTCTACACATGTCGCCATGGATGATCTTTCCACTCTCCAAAACTCCAACGCACTTGAGAAGAGCGATGAAAGTTTGAGCGTCCTGTTCTGGTGGCCTAGACTGGGAGTAGAGCTCCATAGCACGGTCACCGTCACCACTTTCAGCGTATCCCAGCATGAGTGCGGTCCAAGAAAACGTATCATGCACAGGTACCCTGTCAAAAACTCCGCGAGAGTCGTCCATGCTGCCACACTTTGCCAACATATCCACCAGAGAGCTTGCAACGTAAGCTTTCAGCCCGATCCCAAAGCTCCGAGCCTGTGAGTGTAGCATCCTGGCTTTTCTCAAGGATTCCACCTTAACGACCTTTCCAGCGAGTTCCTGTCCAGTTTCCTTGGCGGCGAGACAGCTGCAAGCCTTGAACGCAGCGCAAAAAGTTCTAAAATCGGGCTTGCAGCACCAGCCGGCACCGAGCATTGCTTGGAATAGCTGCAACGTGAGAGACTCTTCTCCGTTCTCGCAATAGCCAAGCAACAAGACGTTCCATGAAACAACGTCTTGCGAAACCACCCTGTCAAATACTCTTCGTGCATCCACCAGGCTCCCACACTTCGTGTACATGTCGATGAGCGCGTTGGTTGTGTAGCTCAGCGAGTCACAGCAGCTGCTCTTGGAGATGATTTTTGAGTGAATATCAAAGCCTTTGACCAGTGAGTTGAGCTTGACGATCTTCCCGCAGATCTTCTGACCGGTTTCCTTGATGGCGAGACTGCTACAGGCTTTGAGAGCCGCCACAAAAGTGAGATCATTCGGCAAACACTCTCGTTTCTTCTCCATAAGATCGATAAGCTCCAGCGCTAGCTCGTCCTGTCCATTCTCCACATACCCCAGTATCATCGAGTTCCACGACGTAACGTCTCGGTCGTTCGTCCTGTCGAAAACTCTCCGTGCCTCGAGCATGCTTCCACAAACTGTGTACATCTCCAAGAGAGTGTTGGCCACGAAGATATCCACCTCGCAGCCACGGCCAGCAGCTTCGGCATGGAGTGAAGCACCTCTCTGTAACGTCTTGATCTTGACAAACTTCCCTTCGAGACCCTGCCGTGGTTCCTCTATAGCTGCCAAGCTGGTGCATGCCTTCAAAGCAGCGACGAAGCTTCGGCTGTTTGGAGCACAGGACGAGGCCTTCATGTGCTCAAACAGCTCCAAAGCCAGCCCTCCTTCACGGTTTTCCACACAGGCCATGATCAAAGCAGTCCACGAGACCACATCGTGCCGAGAGATCTCAATCCTGTCAAAAACTCTTCGTGCGTCAAGCAGGCTTCCATACTTCCCATACATGTCGATGAGAGCACTGGCCACGAAGATGTCCGAGGAGTCGAGTCCGAGAGCCTGGGAATGCAAGGCCATCCCTCTTTCCAAGTACCGTATTCTATTGCCACCAAGATCATCATCTTCTTCTGTCGTTGCAAAACTTCCGCAAGCCTTGAGCGCTGCTACGAAAGTTCTAGCATCTGGATCACATCCCTCTCGTTTCATGTATGGGAGAAGCTCCAGAGCTAGCTCGCTTTCTCCATTCTCAACATATCCCATCACCAAAGCGTTCCACAGCACCGTGTTGTGGAAAGGAGCTCTCTCAAAAACCCCGCGAGCATCCACCAAGCTTCCACACTTCACGTACATGTCGACTAAGGTGGCAGCCACGAAAATATCCGACTCGAATCCACTCTCGCGAGCCTGGGAATGAAGAGCCATTCCAATCTCCAACGATCTCAAGCTAACCATCTGTCCTTTGTCTCGACAATATCCCCCCTTGGCCGAGCAGGCTTTGATCCCAGCCACAAAGCTTCTTCCATTTGGTCGGATTCCATCTTCCCGCATTCCTCCCAGCAAACCCAGGCAGGCTTCCCCATCCCCAATCTCGGCATAGCCCAGCATCAAGCAATTCCACGACACCACATCGCGATTCTTCTTCCCCATGGCGTTGAAGACCTGGATCGCATCATCCAGGCTGCCGCATTTCCCATACATACTCACCAGGCTGTTGAGCACGACGCGATCGGAGCCATGGCCGCTGCGAATCACCTCTTGGTGGATGCGCCGCCCTCGCTCCAGATCTCTGGCGCCGCCGCATTCCTTGATCCAGGCAATTAGCCGGGACTGCGGCGCTGGCGCCGCCGCTGCTAGCGCATCCGAGAATATCGCAGCCGCAGCGCTGATCTTGCAAAACCCTCTCCCCAATTGCGCTTGGAACATCCACAAGCATGGCTGCCTCGACCTAGAAACCCATAAACCCTAGAATCCAAAAAAATTGGCGCGTTTATTTGATTTAGAGGCTCGAGCTCGATAGAAGCTCGAGCTCCATAGCTGAAGTAAAAATCGAGTGGATAGAAGCAGCTCCATAGCTGAAGTAGTGGATAGAAGCTGGAGCTCTAGCTCCATATGGAAAAAATCGATTGGATAGAAGCTCGCGCTCCATAAATCGAAACATTTTTTTACACAGCGAAGCTTTGAGCAACAGTTTCTACAGTTGAAAGAGAACTTTCTCACTGGCAATGCAAACATCTCCAGCAGCGACTTTCACCCACGTCTCCGTGACCCTTTTAACTTCGTGGTCTTGCAGCTCTACCATGGTAAACTGTCGATTCAATCCTTCTCTCCTGGGAACCACGGCACCATTCACAAAAACCTTGCGATTGAGCCCCGCGACCATCTTGCGCCCCTCGTTTCTGTGCATATGACCAAACACCACCAAAGGTATCTCGCACTCTTCTTCGCAGAGTTTTATAGCCTCGGCCAAGTCTGTCGAGGAAAAAGTAATGAAAAACTGGTATCTTTAGCGAGAAGTTCTGTACTTACCAGGATCCCCATTGTCTCCACCTCGTCCACTAAAATCTTTACCACAAATATCATGCCTTTCTGAGCCCAATCCTGTAAGTCTTGTGTAAGAAGAGGCATGGAAACATGCATTTAATACCAGTCGGTCCATTGTGTGCGAGTATCACTACACTGTGATCTTTGGGAGCATCGAGGATGAGCTCTTTGATCTTCTCGGCACTACCTTTCAGATCCGAAATGCCAAATCTACACGAGAAGTCTTCAAAGGATGAAAAGGAAGAAAAAGTTCTTACAACGAAGAAAGGAGAGTTTTGCCGTAAACTCCATCACCTCCCATTGCAAATGGCCTCGCTCCAACGACACTAAGTTTTAAGTGGCGATAATCCACACGCTTGAATCCTACAAACGAGTCTCCAAGCCTGATAAGAGATCGAGAATTATTTCTCTAGACATCCACAAAAAGGGGAACTTACATCTGGATTTGCTGCTCTACAGCAGGCTTGGATGGTCTCTTGAAAAAAGAAACGAGATATCCAACTAGACGCTCCAGATAGCTGGTTGTAAACTTCTCGTAGAGAAAGTCGATATTACCGCTAGAAAAGAGAGATGAAACGAAGAGAAAAAAAAAAGGAGAATCAATGAACAAACCCGAGAGCACTCCGGCAGCAGTCATGGTTTCCAAGGATCACGGCCTTGCTCATGTCAAGGTTGGCCACTTCTCTCACGATTTGCACGTCCTCGTCGCCAAAATCCCCCGTGAATAAGACGAGATCCGGCTGAGTGAAAGAGATCCGAGTGAGTGATTTTAGTGCCATCTTTTGATTCAAATCTCTTAACGAATTGGCTTGGAGGACTGGACTGTCCTCATCGAAATGGATGAAAGAAATGGTGGCGGCTAGGATTTGGGATGTGTGTTCGTGTTTGGAGAAAACTTTCTTTGGATTTATCTTCGTTAACTTACATTGAGGTGTTGCAAGGCTCTCCTGTCAGCTGTGGCATCCCAGTCGCCATGCTGCCATTCAAAACGAAGAGTCTAGAGCAAATCAATTAAGAATCAATGATTTACCACATCGCCCACAACAGCGATTCGCACAAGATCCGCCATTTTTCTGTCAACCCTAAAGAGTGACTTATATATATACCTTTGATTATACATGTGTGTTTTCCAAGAAAATCTCGGCGCAAGCTGCCACCTTTCTCCGACTTCTCCGAAGTGATTGGCTCCACTGTCATCGAGCTCTTCCTTGTCCTCCGCAAAAGAAGTTGTCCAAGCGATGACCATCTGGCAATGTCCAGCAGAAACAGCTGAAAACAAGCGATGTATCGCCCTTTGTCTCGGAAAAAACCGCCAGTCACAAACAGGGACTGAATTACCCGCGATTAATTAGTCCTCTAGAACCTGTAGAAGATTCGTCGCATTCTGGATGAAATGCCGCTTGAACGATGCACTTATAGGAAGGGGACTCGTAGTTTGATGATCAAGTCACTTGCCAACTCAAGTTTCTTCAAGTGTTAGAACAGTAAAATCCACAAGACACGAGCAAATGTAGAAGCTGTACTATCTTAGAGACTTACCATTTCGAGCATTCTTGTTCTCAGCCAATAGTTTTCCCAGGCATGCAGCTCTGGATAATCTCGTTTCTCGTCGCTATAAAACCCGAGACCATCATAAACCAAAGGCGGTGTCTCAAGCCTTGCCTCCCCAAAGCATTCTCGATTCAATCATGGAGTTGTCTTCTGGATTCAATTGGTGGATCCTCACTCTGCCTTTCTTCCCCCGGCATTTAGCCACCGATCATGCATGGAGATCTGTCTTCTCTGCTTCTGCACTGCTCATTCTAGCTGCCATCTCGGCGATCCTGGCTCCTTGGCTTGTTCGCGGTGGCAATGCATGGGGGAAAGCGCTGAGGAAGAAGCAGACCATCCCGGGACCCCGAGGATGGCCAGTGCTTGGAGTCTTGACGGAAATGGGAGGCCAAGCTCACCGAAAGTTGGCCGCGCTTGCCGAGAGGTACCATGCAAAGGAGCTCATGGCATTCAGCCTGGGGAACACAAGGATGATCATAACCAGCAAGCCGGAAGTGGCACGTGAGTTGCTCAATAGCTCTGAGTTCGCGGACAGGCCCCTCAAGCAGTCGGCTCAGCAGCTCCTGTTTGGACGAGCAATCGGCTTCGCTCCCTACGGAGATTACTGGCGTAACTTGCGAAGAATTGCCTCCAACTATCTGTTCTCGCCACGCCAGATTGCTGCTCACGAGCCATCGCGTCAGGCAGAGACAACCAGGATGATCGAAGCGATGAGTACCTTTGCCGCGGAAAACGACGGCCTTGTCCGAGTCCGGGACTTTCTCCAGCGAGCTTCGCTTAACAACATCATGCAGACGGTGTTCGGCAGGAGATTCGAGGATGGCTCTGAGGATGCCACTCAGCTCTCTGAGATGGTGAGGGAAGGATTCGAGCTGCTCGGTGCATTCAACTGGGCTGATCACTTGCCAGTTCTGAAGGCAGTCGACCCCCAGAATATCCTCCAGCGCTGTGCCGTTTTGGTTCCCCGAGTGACGAGCTTTGTCCAGAGGATCATCGACGAGCATCACCAGTCGGTTGATAAGAAAGTTGCTGAAGCCGACTTTGTGGATGTGCTGCTCTCCTTGGATGGCGAGGACAAGCTTATAGATGCGGACATGATCGCAGTTCTCTGGGTAAGAAAATGAACTCTGCCTCTGATTTTTGTTACGACTTACGTGGTGCTTTCCAGGAAATGATTTTTCGAGGCACTGACACGGTTGCACTCCTCACCGAATGGATTCTTGCAGAGCTTGTCCTCCATCCTGAAATGCAGAGCAAGTTACGACATGAGATCACTAGCATGGTTGGAGGAAAATCCGAACTTGCTGAGCCTGATCTCCACAAGATGGTGTACCTCCAGGCCGTCGTGAAGGAGACCCTTCGGATGCATCCTCCAGGTCCCTTGCTCTCCTGGGCTCGGTTGGCGATCCACGACGTAAGCTTGAGCGGCCACCACGTCCCCGCAGGCACCACGGCCATGGTAAACATGTGGTCCATCACTCATGATCCTTCCATCTGGTCCGAGCCTGAGAAATTCAACCCGGAGAGATTCCTTGAGCAGGACATCGACGTGAAAGGAACCGACTTACGTCTTGCTCCATTTGGAGCTGGTCGTCGAGTGTGTCCCGGACGAGCTCTTGGCCTTGCGACTGTTCTCCTCTGGACGGCTCGTTTGGTGCAACAGTTCGAGTTCCAGGCAGACCCGACTCATCCCGTGGATCTCACCGAAGTTCTCAAACTTTCAAGTGAGATGGTCGCACCATTGGTGGTAAAGGTGCTATAGCTGTTTGTACTTCAAACAATTCAGTAAATAAAACTAAAGACAGGAAATGTACCTGAAAGCAGTCGCCTATCGAGCGATATCGCATAAGGCCTCTCGATCTTGGCTCAGATCTTTGCCGCACTCTTGACGTGCCCTCGCTGGGCATCCGCCACGAGTATGATATTCTAAGAAACGGTGTCGAGGTCAGGGATCTGTTCGAAACAGTGCCTGTCTTGGACGAGATCGTTGCTTTGAAAAAGTGCCTGGATTATCGACACCACATTTCGATGTGGCATTCGATGAAAGGCCTCCGCTGTCCCGCGACAGTGCCCTCCTTGGGCATTTGCCATGACCATAACATTCCAAGAGGAAAGATTTCGCTGCGAGAGGCGCTCGACAGCGAGTCGAGCTTGAACAAGGCAGCCACTTCATACATGGCGACGAGGATATTCCCAATAAGAGTATCGCGATCGCGGTCTTAAGCTGGGAGTGGAGACGCTCTCTGCTAGCAGCATACTTATCACGAAGAAATCTAGATTGCCTCAACGCTTGAACTGGTAATGTTAAGTATGGTTTTATTTCAATTGAATAAAACAGTAAATGTGTATTGTTCCAATGAAACATAGTGACACAATCGACATTTGCTTTGACTTTCTCGAGTTCTTTTGTAGGCCTGCAAACACTTTGTCACAAGAACTACTAAATACCAAGGCTGGGTCAACTTTTTCAAGCTTCTGTGCATTTGCAGCAGTCTCTCGGCTGATCAGAATTCGCGCACTCGGTGCAGGCTTTTCCTGCATCTTGGTAAAATCGCGTCCCCGGAGCTCAACTTAAGAATAGTCACCTGATTGCCACCCAAGCCTTGGCATCTTAGAATAGCCATTGGTTTATCAAGCAAGGTGCCAGTGATTAGCGATTTCTGAGCTATGCACATACATCAGAACATCTCATCACAACAATGTAGAGATTTAATATTAATATTAAGCTTATAGTTATTTATTATCAATCACCAATGGTCATTCCTTTCCTTGACTAGCCTCTCCCGGGGAGCCGCCCACTCGACATGGAGTATAAGACTATCGTAGCCATAGCCATCGAGCTTCTTCATGGCGCGCTCGGCATCCTCCCTCCTCACAAAAGTTATGAAAGCAAAGCCACGCCCCAGGCCCGTCCCCCTATCCGACGCCACAAAGATCCGCGAGATACTCCCAAATCGCCCAAACAGCTCCTGCAAGTCGGCCTCCCTCGTGTCCTCGGACAAGTTGGTCACTCTTAGCGAATTGCCATCGTCTCTATAGCGCGTCGTCTCTTTCGATCCCGCTCCTCCTCCGGGACGCCGGTTGGGAGCAACGTACTTCCCAGTGCTTTGCTTCGGAGTCACGTCGCCACGATCACCGTGATCTTCGGCGGGCTTGATCACCGCATCATCGTCCTTGAGCAGCAAATCCTTGAAAGGGCACCTCGACGTCCAGTGATCGCCCTTTTTCCCACAGGCCCGGCAAACGATCAAGGACGTGTTACCGGAGCTGGGCAGCCCCAGATCGACGTTATCGCTGCGGGTGTTCCTCGAGCCGGGCTTCTCGAGCCGGATCTCGTCCACGGAGACGAGCGTCACGCCCTCGGTTGCGTTTGCGACGTCGCCGAATCTCTTGAGCTGCTTGCGGTGAAGAACCGCGGGGCTCATCTTCTTCGTCTTCTTCGTCACTCTCACTGTCTCGATTACCTTGATCAGCTTGCCAGTGTCTTCATCCCTGCGCCACGAGGTGATGATCTTGATCCCCTTCTCGTCTGGCCCGACGACCTTTCTTGGTGGCAACACATCGACCTCTTCGTCCTCCACATCGCCCCACCGGAAACTCGAGCTCATCATCGTCTTTCTAGGTCTACGCGAAGTTTCAACTTATAAGCTGTAGAACGAAAAGGCATAGGCTATGGAAAAAGGTGACGAAAAGACTTATAACTTATATATGATCTCAGGGATGGTTTCTCAACAGTGTCGCAAACGCTGAGGATGGATTGCTCGAAAGCACAGGTGGTGTATCGAATTCCACAAGCTTGCCTGCAAATCCACAAAGACAATTGAGTTGAGAGTAAAAAAGAGAGGATCAATCGCGGATTTACCATTTTGCAACACGGCAACTAGATCAGTGTTGGAAAGGATTGTTGCCAAGCGGTGTGCTATCGTCACCACAGTGCACTCCTGGAAGTTTTCAGCTATACGAGTTTGTATGATTCTCTCGGTGGCACTGTCGATCGATGCCGTCGCTTCATCCAACACAACGATCCTTGATTGCTTCAGCAACACTCTGCCAAGGCACAAGAGTTGCCTTTGTCCCATGCTCCAGTTCTCGCCATCTCCCGAAACTTCAAAAGAACATCACAAACGAAAGATCCATCCTAGATCAAATGAGAAAACTTCGTTACCGAGTGAATCGAGACCAGCTCCCTTGGAAGCCACAGCAGTCATGAGCTCACATTTCCTCAAAACCTGTGTGAAGAACTCCAAGTTATTCACACATTACAAGAGCCATGGTTCATATGCATATATTATACCTCCCATATTCGATCATCCGAGAACGTACTCAGTGGATCCAAGTTGTAACGTATGCTTCCTTCGAATAGAACGGGGTCCTGCGGGATTATACTCAGCTTGGAACGCAAGAGATGCACGTCCACTGCAGAGATATCGAGACTATCGATGAGAATTTGGCCAGAAGTGAGCTCCACTGTGCGGAAAATTGCCTGCACGAGTGTCGACTTTCCACTGCCAGTGCGTCCCAAGATGCCCACTTTCTTCCCGGCTGGGAACTTGCATGAGATCCCGCAAAGTGCCATCGGTGCGCTTGGTTTGTACCGAACCTGCGAACAAAAACAAAAAGCTTTAGAACATGCCTCCGACGTTCAAACTTTAAGGAAAGAGCTGTGATGGAAACCTTGACTTCTTTGAGTTCCAGAGTGCCTAGTTGCGGCCAATCCTCAGCAGGCTGAACATGCTTCCCTCTCCGTGGAGATTGATAATGGAGTTGTGTATACTGGAGTAGACGCTCGGCCGAGATTATTCTCTTTTCGGTGTCAACTCGACTCCACAGTGTCCATGTCAACACTGTTGTCAAGCTCAAGGCGTACGTAACAGCAACTCCTGCCGAACCTGGCATTTGGAACCGTGGGCTTTCATCCATCCTAAGAGAGAGTTTTGCAAAAGGAAACAACGTACCTGGACTTTTGGGGGAAGCAACGAGCAGGAGCATCAAAGCGCAGAAGAAAACGTCGGCAAGGACGCCGATCCTGAGAGCCAGAAACTCCATGGATGCAAAGTTGTGGAACTGTGGACGGTTGTTTACGTCGACGAGGTGGAACAATCTCTCGAGAAACTGTGGCTCCCGGTGGAATGCTCGTATCGTGGCGAGGCCGCTCAGGGACTCCTCAAAGTGGTGAACGATGGGAGCGCGCTGGATCTCCATTAGTCTTGGGAGCTCGCGAATTGTCTTGATGTAGTATCTCTGCGTGGAAGGAGTTTAGAAAGGAAATAATATTGTAGCCAAGAGCAAATACCTGGAGGCAGTAAGCCACAGAAGCTAGAAACGCGAAGACCGGGAGGACATGCCACGAAACAAATGAAACGATGACAATTATCGTAACGAGCTCGGTCATGTAGCCGGCTAGCTCGGACAATCTCAGCGGCACAGAGATATCTACCGAGGTTTGGTCTGTAGAAGCCTGCAAGCACACAGCATCGAGCAAGAAAAAGATTAGCGAGAGAGCTGAAAGACATGCTTACACGATTTAAGATACGTCCGATCGGAGTAGTGTCGAAGAACGACATAGGAGCGAGGAACACCGAGCGGTACATGCCGAGAAAGAATTTCTGTGAAGTTTTCAATCCCACCACGGCGACAAGCAAGACTCGGCAGAGTGACGCCAGCGAGCTTCCCAAAGAGAGCAAACCGAAAACCATGACAAGCTTTGCCTTGGAAGTTCTCGGCCTCGCAACTTCCCATGTGGCGGCTGCTTGCAAGCCTTGATAAATAGCCAGTGACACTAAGATCACTGGAATAAGAGCTCCTCGATAGACTGATGTTAGATAGGCCCAGTAGACGCCCCCGCTCACACTTCCACACTCCCTTTGCTCGGCTGCCTCTGGCTCTTCCAACTTTTGCTGGATCTCGGCTGGATCTTCCTTTCGATCCTGATTGGAAGACTCATCCATTGTTGCACTCTCTGCTGCCGCTCGGCTTTGCTCTGCGCAGTCCACTGATAAGCTCCCGTTCGCCATTACCTGCATGGTCCACGACAAGATCGAAACAAGTTCTACCTGAAAATTGCTGACAGACTTACGATCACTTTGTCGGCCATTTGGATGGACTGAAGATGATGCGTCACAAGTAGAACGGTCTTCGTGCACAGAATCCCTTGGATACATTCCTGCAAAAGTGCTTAAACTCGTGAACAAAAGAGACAGGGAGTTCGCACTTACCTTGAGAATGTCCCTGGATGTTTGAGTGTCGAGAGCACTGAGAGGATCATCCAGGAGATAGATATCAGCATCCTTGTACATGGCTCTTGCGAGCTGGAGTCTTTGCTTTTGTCCCCCACTCAGTGTCACACCTCGATCGCCAATGCGTGTCTCGTCGCCATGGCTTAGCATCTCCAAGTCTCTCTTGAGCTGGCAAGAAGAGATGATCTTGTCATACTTTTCCTTGTTCATCTCGCTCCCGAACAAGATGTTCTCCTTCACGGTAGCATGCTGTATCCATGCCCACTGAGAAACGTAAGCAGTTGTGCCTCTCACAATCACCTGAAAGAATTATTTATTTTGTGACAGAGCCTGTTAAGTAAGGATATCAAATCGTATACCTCTCCACAAAGCTTTGGCATCTGTCCCAGGATACACGAAAGGAGGCTCGACTTGGCAGAACCAACGGCTCCAGTGATCGCCACGAAACATCTCTTGGGAACCTCCAAGTTTATGTCTTTCAAAGTTGGATGCTCTGGATCCCTGTCCCAGCTGAAACTGGCCGCTCTTACTTCGATCGCAGCAGCAGCACCACCACCACCACAACCTGTAAACTCTGGCCTCGATTCCACTTCGCTGGCCTCGAAAAACTTGGACAACCGCTGCATGGAGACACAAACTCCCACCAGAGAGCTAATGAAATCCGGGATCCCGTCCTGCATGCTTTGCAGCATCCGAAACACTGCGACTGCCGAAAGGATCTTCCCCGGCTGGAGCTTTGCCATCAACGCGACCGCAACCACAGCCATGGCCGACGGAGCAGTGGCAAAAACGTACTTTGACAACGCTTGGACGTAAGAGTACCTGGAGAGATGGGCATACTCGGCAGCTCGGAGGCGCTCCATCTTGCGCAAGAAACTTTCCTCCCATCCATGAAGCTTGAGAGTTCTCATGCTTCGCAGAGACTCGGCAGTAGCTCTCATCCGGCAATCCCGCTCTCGCATCATCTTGCCTTGCGACTTCTCTTGAATACTTGCGAGTGGAACGTTGCAGAGTGTGCAAGCGATCAGCGCTCCAACGCTCGCAAAGCTCGCAAGCCCGACGTCTCTGTAGAGGATGATCAAACCGAGCAGTGCTTCGAGTGGTAGCGTCCAAACGCTGTGGATCTCCCAGCAAAACCACCCGACTTGCCGGACATCCGAGGTGACCAAGTTCACCACCTCGCCAGTCGAAACCCTCGAGCTCTTGAGCGCCTTGTGGAAGACATGGCACGCCAGGGAGGATTCGACGCGCAGTCCCAGCAGGCACAGCATGAAATGCCGCTGCCTCTCGAGCAAGTTGGCGCTGATCTTGGCGAGAAGAAACCCCGACACCAGCGCGAATCCCTTTCCTGGGGAAGTGCCGTAAGCCGCGACGAAGTCCGCCACCAGGAAAGGGCCCGCGTAGGAAGCCAAGACGTGCAAGAGTGAGACGATCCCGCTCGCGATCACTAGCTTGCGATTCGGCCGCCAAATCGCATCCCAGATCGAGCTCCCGCGCAATCTCTGGAAGAGGAATGCCGCGGAATTTCTCTCGCCAAGCCACGGGAGATCTTCGAGCTGGAGAGGCCGCTTGGAACCAGCGGCGAAGAGTGGATCCAGCCAGCGGAAGAACGCAATGCTGATAGCGGAGGCGGTCGCGTGAGGCGTGACGATCTTCTCCTCCTCTTTCGCGAGTGAATACGTACCTTCATTCTGGAGGAAAGGCTCTCTCATTGGTTAGAACCCTAAGTACCAAATGTAAGCTTTAAACGTTCTAAAACTTCCCGATAGCCCTAAAAGAATGTTTTAAAGAATATACGATGAATGTAAGATACTTTTGGAATATTCTTTTTCCTTGTTTCACAAAATTTGTTTGGGGGGGGAGGAGCGCGGGCGGATGCTCGATCGGCGCTCGATCGTGGCGAGAGAGCCGAGAGCTCGGCACTGCGGCTAGAATGCACCGCCTCCGGTAGCGAGGAGAGGAGGATCGCGGGGCGGGGCGGCAGCGGCTAGGGTTTGTGGCCAGGATGATAATCCGCACGTACCAGCGGCGGCACAGGGGTAGCGATTCTCTCCGGGGAGATTCTAGCTCGCAGGAATCCTTTTGGAGCAGCTCGCAGGAATCGGCGTGGAGCAGCTCGCAGGAGGCAGGGTTTGTGTCGTCGCAGGATTTGTCCAACTGGTCGTCGCTGGAGATCGAGGAGAATGTGCCCAAGAAGAGGAAGCAGCAGCAGCAGGAGGAGAGCTTCCAGGTGGAGAAATTCGAGGGCAGGGCCACCGGGGCCAAGCAATTGAATCGCTTGCAGAGGCAAGTGGGCCTGAGCTTGAGCCGGCGATGGGGATTCTCGGCTCCTCCAAACTCGACGCTCATGGAGGCCCAGGAATCGGGCGAGATGATGGAACAGGTTGACGAGGTGAATTTTGCCATGGATGGCTTGCGCGAAGGACAGCCTCTCCAAGTCCAGCAGGCCAGCTTGATCTCCATTCTCTCGCTCTGTGCTTCGCTCCAGCAAAGACGCTTTCTTCGATCTCACGGGTAAAGTTTTCTTCTTTTCCTCTTCTTTGTGTTGTTTGATCACAAGCACTTTCTTTCTTATCAGGATTGCGAAAACTTTAGTAGATGCTATTGTAGCTTTACCAACAGGCGATCCGGCGTTGTCCTTGGCTGCCTCAGCTGTTTTTTACGTGCTTGCTAGTGATGTAAGCGTTTTCTCTACCCCTCGTACACTCTAAATGATATTTTTTTCCTTCGTTTTTGTTGTTTGTCAGGGGCATGATGCGAGTGTGATGGACTCCGACCCGTGTATTCGCTTTCTTCTCAAGCTTGTTACAAGCCAGACTGATACAGTCAGTAGCAGCGATGGGATGAATATTGTGGCTAAAGTTTATGAGAAGTTGCGTGCCACGAAAACTTCAAGTGACGCTGTGACAACGAATCAACTAACTCCGAAGTCACTGGCATTGCGTACGTTAGAGAGAGCGTGCCTTTCTGCTGTCGTTCTAGATGGTACGTGATGGCTTTCATGTTTATTGTGGTTGAGGTTTCTAAAAACTTTTGTAGACAATAGTGGTGCGGTGACAAAGGTTGGAGGACAATTCAAAGAAAGGCTTCGCGAGCTGGGTGGTTTGGACGTTGTCTGTAATGTTGTTGCGACATGTCTTACAAATTTGATGGTCAGTGAGAGTTTCTGTTGGAATTGCTTGCTCTTATTACTTTCGTTTCAGAAGGGAAGGACTCGGAGTGACCATACTGTCAGTTTACTACTAAGATGTTTGAAGGTGATGGAAAACGTTACATTTTTAAGCGAAGAAAATCAGGTGTGCGGATTGTTTTTGTCTGCGTTCATGTTATCTAAGCATTTTTATATCCAGGCTTATCTTTTGAGACTGAAGCACCATCAAAATTCTATTTTTTTGCCAGAGGGCTTCATTGGAATCGTTATAAAAGCAATTGATACTTTGCAAGGTACCAACTTCTTTTCTTCTTTGCATCCAGCACAATTTTTTGTAAGCAGATATCTCGAGTCAAGATAGAACGGCTGGCAAAGAAGTCGACTCTAGTTTGGAAATTTCAAACACGAAAGAGACAATAACCTGCAAAGATGATGCCATTCAAAAGCAAAGGCCGGCCTTGAAAGGTGCGTTGTCTCGTTCTTTTGTCTCTGTGGTTTATTGTCTTCTGTAGGAAGAGATGCTTCTAAATCTGCAAACCAAAAGGAGCTCAAGCTGAGAAATGCTCTGCAGAAAGCTAAAATTATCAACACGCAACGAAAGGCATCCCTGACGAGTAACTGCCAGAAAATGATTCAAACGAAGGTTTCCGACAACGACAGGCGCTTCAAATTTTCTAGTGATACTTCTATGACGACGGACAACGCGAGTGACGATATCTTCTCACAAGATCCATACGATTTTGACGAGCCAGATTATGACATCAAGTTTCAATTTGGTAAACCGAAGCATCGACACAAGTCCAGAGTAGAACCCCTTCATCCAACTTTTGAGAATCACGAAGCTGGTGGCTCTTCTGCTAGATGCAAGCTAGAAGAAGAATGCTTACTTTCGGCTGTCAAGGTATGCCGTCGTTTTTCGTTTTCCCCGGTTAATAATCACTGAAATACATTCTAGGTTCTGATGAACTTGACGAATGATAATGCTACTGGATGCAAGCAAGTTGGAGCATGCAACGGGATTTTCTCTGTCGCCTCGCTCCTCGTGTCAAACTATCCTCGCGAGTCACAAGAAGAGATGAGCTTGGATCTCCTTGTGACGGTACTTGGCATGCTTGTCAATCTAGTAGAGAAAGACAAGAGTAACAGGTGAGAGATTCTTAGCTTTCAGAACTTGTTAACTTCTCGTGTTTGTTATGCAGATCTCAGCTTGCAGCTTTGGACTTGAAACTGCCATCCCATATAGCCTCGGGAAATGGAAGGGGCATTTTAACGTTATTGTGCTCCCTCTTTTTAAGCAAACAAGGTTCCGGGGAAGCTGCTGAAGCGAGAGAAAAATCCATCATCAAGGTACTTGATCTGTTTTCTTTTGTTTCTTCCATAAGTTATTCAATAATTCCAGGTCGAGGATGATGATACTGTACAAAGAGGACAACGAGAAGCCGAGAATATGATTGTGGAGGCTTACACAGCCTTGTTGCTCGCGTTCCTCTCCACTGAAAGGTACTGCTTTCTCATAGATTTAAGCAACTTTAACTTCTGTGGTGGCAGTGACAGAGCACGACAAGCAATCGCCGAGAGATTGCCGGGAGAAGGACTATTATCCTTAGTTCCCGTTTTGGAGAGATTCGTGGTGCGTATACTCTATAACAACTTCCACGCTTTCTTTTCGGTCTCTTTAGAGCTCATCACTCTTTGTGATAAAACTTGCAGGCGTTCCATCTGTCGCTAAATATGATCTCTGCCGAGGCTCACGCGGCTGTCCAGGAGGTGATAAATTCGTTAAAACAACCTGCGATTGATTTGTAAATTCTGACCTCAATGGAATAGAAAATCGCCATTTATTCAGGTCGAATGCTACCATGTAAATACCAGATCATGGAGACAAAACTGGTTTCTGACTTGGCAGAGGATCTTTATAGACTTTTATTGACTATTCATTAACTTTCATTGACCTTCATTGACTATATTGATCCTAAGCAAGAATTTCATTTAAAAATATGGTGGGTTCTAAGCGTAGATCAAGTGTAGCAATGGTAGATCTTGAGCGAAATTGTAGTTGTGGGCGATGTGGTAACTATTTTTCTTGATTTTCTCTAGACTCTTTTTTGGAATGGTAGCATGGTTGCCACAGCTGACAAAAGAGCATGAGCTTTACAGGTGTGGATGTCTGGAGAAATCATTCTCGATCTCTTGGGTGTTACACCAGGCCTGGCGTTTGTAGGATTCAAGCGTGTGGATTATCGTCACTTAAAACTTAGTGTAGTTGGAGCAAGGCCATTTGCGATGGGATGAAGTTTACGGCAAAACTCTCCTTTCTTCGTTGTAAGAACTTTACTTCCTTTTTCATTCTTTGAAGATTTGGCATTTCATGTATGAAAGGTAGTGCTGAGAAGATCCAGGAGCTCGTCCTTGATGCTCCCAAAGATCACAAAGTAGTTATACTCGGACACAATGGACCGACTGGTATTAAATCCTTGTTTCCATGCCTCTCCTTACAGAAGAAATCTTACAGGATTGGGCTCAGAAATCGATGATAAAGATTTTAGTGGACGTCTGATCCTGGTAATTTCAAAACCTCAACTAGTTTTTCATCGACAGACTTGGCCGAGGCTATAAAACTTTGCGAAGAAGAGTGCGAGATACCTTTGGTGGTGTTTGGTCGTATGCACAGATGGTCGCGGCGCTCAATCGCAAGGTTTTTGTGAATGGTGCCGTGGTTCCCAGGAGAGAAGGATTGAATCGAGAGTTTACCATGGTAGCGCTGCGAGACAACGAAGTTAGACTTGGGAGACTTGGGAGAGAGTCGACGCTGGAGATGTTTGCACTACCAGTGAGAGAGTTCTCTTTCAACTGTAGAAACTGTAGTCCACAAGAAAGAAAAGACTTCGATGTGTAAAAAAATGTTTGGATATTTTTACTTCAGCAATGGAGCTCGAGCTTCTATCCAATCGATTTTTCCTAATGGAGCTCAAGCTTCTATCCACTCGAATTTTACTTCAGCTATGGAACTCCAGCTTCTGTCGATTTTTACTTCTTCAAAATCATTTTCCCAGATCAGTTACTTCTAACGGCTGTGATGCTCGCTTCTGACGGCTACGTTGTAACAAACGCTTTCTTCGTTTTTGCCAGAGTTGACTACCTTCCTCCAGTAAAAGGAGAGCCCAAGAATATAACAGAATATGGCGTCAAAGGTTTTATCAGTTTACGGAGGGAGGCGCGGTCAGCGACACATTGTTTCCTCCCCTCGTTACATTTTCTTCCTCACGTTATGCCTCTCCAGGGACTACTTTGAGGATGTGAATCGGACGCGGGACAAGTTTGAGCAAATGCTTTCGGAACCTGTGCCATTTATCTCTCACTGCAGGTAGTGTAGATGCTGGATCAACCCGAGGGAGCTGGACCGGCACTCATCTCCACCACTCGAACGAAAGTAACGTTGTTAGCAACGAGTAGGAGCTGAGAGTTAAGTCGTCACGAGTTCCCTGTCGTCGTTGAGCGATGCTCTGCAGCTTCGACTGAAATGGACATCATCCCCTCCACGTCCTGCGAGCAAAACGCACCATGGCAGGAGCCTTTCTCTGTGTGGAGGAAGGATATACACGTTGTGTTGAGATTGTTGTGGACGTTGCTAAGGAGCTTGATGAGATCGTGGTGCTCGATGAGCGTCTGGCATTCCGGGCATGCACGTATTTTCCTAGCTTCGAATTTCTTACTTGTCAGTGACGAGGAAACTGTCAGCGAGGCGAGCTATGGTGGCCTCCGAGGCGGTGAGAGCATCGATCCCGGCCTTGGCCTTGGCTTGGAGCTGCGCGTCATTCGCCTGGATGGATCCGAAGGAATGGAGCGTGGATTTAGGCGCTGGAGTGGAGAGATGTAACGAAGAAAGCGTACCTGTTGACAATAGTAGACATTCTGTCCAGAGAGACCACCCGAGGGAATCACACGATAAAATGCCCGGCAACGGTAAATGCCGAAATCAGACAAGTGGTCTTTCATCAGTCGAGCGCCAGATCCGTGCAGCCACACCTGTTTTCCATCACCGAATCGTCAGGCCTCTCGTCTTGGAGGATCCGAAGCGATTCCCTCAAGACGAGCTTACCCTCCGGAAGAGCTCCGCAGAAGCGCCACGGACTAACTCCAGTTGCCGCTTCATTCTCGCGGACTGCAAGACTCCATGCTTACTGCAAGTTTCCACGGCTGGAAACTTGCATGAGATCCCGCAAAGTGCCGGCGGTGCGTTTGGTTTGTACTGAACCTGCGATGATCACATTGGGAAACAAAGAGCTATTAGACACGATCAAACAAACTTTAAGGCAAGAGCTGTGATAGAAACCTTGACTTCTTTGAGTTCCAGATTGCCTAGTTGCGGCCATGTGTATACTGGAGTAGAAGCTCGGCCGAGATTATTCTCTTTTCGGTGTCAACTCGACTCCACAGTGTCCATGTCAACACTGTTGTCAAGCTCAATGCGTACGTAACAGCAACTCCAGCCGAACCTGGCATTTGGAACCGTGAGCTTTCATCCATCCTAAGAGAGAGTTTTGCAAAAGGAAACAACGTACCTGGATTTTTGGGGAAGGCAAAGAGCAGGAGCATCAAAGCGCAGAAGCAAACGTCGGCAAGGATGCCGATCCCGAGAGTCAGAAAACTCCATTGGACAGTTGTTTAGGTTGACTAGGTGGAACAATCTCTCGAGACACTGTGGCTCCCAGTGGAATGCTCGTATCGTGGCGAAACCGCTTAGGAACTCCTCAAAGCGGTGAACGACGGCAGCGGACTGGATCTCCATTAGTCTTGGGAGCTTGCGAATTGTCTTGATGTAGTATTTGTGCGAGAAAGGATTTTAGAAAGGAAACATTTTTGTAGTCAAGAGCAAATACCTGGAGCCAGTAAGCCACAGAAGCTAGAAATGCCAACACC
Source organism: Selaginella moellendorffii (assembly GCF_000143415.4). NCBI lineage: Eukaryota > Viridiplantae > Streptophyta > Lycopodiopsida > Selaginellales > Selaginellaceae > Selaginella > Selaginella moellendorffii. The sequence continues at coordinate 1,420,911 of NW_003314302.1, read as the reverse complement.
GGGAGGACATTCCACGAAACAAATGAAACGATCACAATTATTGTAACAAGCTTGGTCATGTAGCCGGCTACCTTGGACAATCTCAGCACAGAGATATATACCAGGTTTGGCCTGTAGAAGCCTGCAAGAACACCATTGAGAAAGAAAAAGATCTGTGAGAAAAGTGAAACATGCTTACACGATTTAAGATTGGAGTGGCGTCAAAGAATAACATAGGAGGGAGGAACATGGAGCGGTACATGCCGAGAAAAGTCTTTATGAAGTTTTCAATGCCACCATGGTGACAATTAAAACTCAGCAGTGAGCTTTCCAAAAAAGGCAATCCGAAAATGCTAAGATCCTATCCTTTACATCCTAAGCCAATTAATTAAAAAAGTGATCACTTGATTGTAAGGCCCTTTTTTTATCGTATTATCTGACTTAGTGCCTATGATAAACTCTGTCCCAGACATTTTCAGCCTTATGTTTCAGCTGCTTGCAAGCCTTAATAAACAGATACTAAGATCACGGGAATGAGAGCTGATGTTAGATAGGCCAAGTACCCTGCTCACACTCCCACATACCCTTTGCTCGGCTGCCTCTGTCTCTTCCAACTTTCGCTAGGTCTCGGCTGGAGCTTCGTTTCGATCCTGATTGGAAGACTCGTCCATTGTTGCTGCACGGCTTTTCTTGGCTGCGGAGTCCACTGATAAGCTCCCGTCAGCCATACATAACCTGTATGGTTCACAACAAGAAAGTTGGTGATAGACTTACGATCACTTTGTCGGCCATTGAGATGATGCATCACAAGTAGAACCGTGTGCAAAATACCTTGGATACACTGTGACTCTCATGGTTGATGACACTGCTAAGTGAAGATAGCAATTCTTTGGTGGCGAAGGCAGCAGAGGCCTACAAGCTTCAAAGAGCAACTGGCTTTGAAGGTGTCCGAGGTGAGAGCTAGTGTTCAAGCTAGGTGCAGATTGAGGCCTTTCAGAATGAACAAGATGCAATAGTTGCTAGTGAGGCACAAGCAACTAGATAGCATACAACCTCAACATGCTTGGATACTGAGTAGTCGCAAACAACTAAAGGATGATAAGTTGCTATAATGCTTATTTCCTGGCATACAATTCCTATATATAGAGGGTAAGTCTCTCTCTAGATATTTGTAGGAACTAGCTGTAGACTTTGGTAGACTTTGAATTCTATTTGTAGAGATGTAGTACCTTTCAGTTGAGAGGAACACGAGCAACAAGGCAATTTACGCCTCCACAATCATATTCTTGGCTTCTCGTTGCAGTATCAGATGGAATCCTTTGGAAAAAAGAAAATAAAATAGACCAAGTACCTTGATGATGGATTTTTATCAAAACAGAGGACAATAACTTTAAAATGCATAGGATAGTTGGGATGGTGATTTCTACAAGTTGAGATCTACATCGCGAGCACCAGGAGTTGACAAGTTCTGAAAGCTAAAAGAATGTCAAAGCTAAAAGAATGTCTCACTTGTGAGAAAGTACTAGATTGACAATCATGCCAAACACCATTGTTATGATCCGGCGCAAAAAGACAAAGATCTAATTGCCCTAGACTATGCTATGCCACCTCTTAAAGTTCCTCACCACCCAACCACCCCCGAGCTACCTCAAAAGCTCCATTATGCCGCCGCTCCACTATGAGCCCTAGGGTAGGTTAAGTCCCTTACCCTAACATGCCTTAATATACCCTTGAGCCTCCCTTTGACCGACGTTGACCACATAGTCAAAGCTGGCGCCTAACAATTCTTCCCCCCCAACAAAGTCTTTGTCCCAAGGACGAGTTGTACCGGTGATCACCCTTTCTGGGGAATCCTGCTCAAGCTCCTGGTCCATCTTCCACAGCCGTATACATCAAGGAGGCATTGGGCCCGTCACTCCGAGATAGTACACCTTTCAACTGGCTGACATAAAATACCGGATGAATTTTCACCCCAGCTGGCAGCCGCACCTGATAAGCCACTTTACCAATGTGCTCCAGCACTTCATATGGACCAACATATCGATGGGAAAGTTTATCATTCTTCCCTGTCCGTAAAGGCACCAAGGTGTTCCACCGCTCACTTGACGGAAAGATCACTCACACAAAGACGAGATCACCCACCTTATATTCCCGGAATTGGCAATGCTCATTGGCAAACTTCTCCGCTCTATCCTGAGCTGCTTGCAAATTCTTTTTGCACACCACCAGAATCTCATCAAGTTCTGTGGCCAGATCAGTTGCCTCGGAATCAAGCTTATCTTGAATGTCCTTACTCAAATGCAATCCCAACTCCACCGTTGTTCGAAGATGCCTTCCAAACATAGCAAAGTAAGGACTTAGCTTGGTTCCACTGTGTTGGCTATTGTTGTAAGCAAATTGCACCAACAGAAGATATAGATCCCACTTGTAGCGCACGTGGTTTTGACCCTTGATCCTATGGTAATTTACCATAGGATAACACCACGAAGCGGAATCTAAACCCTCTTTGTGCCACGTGACAGATGCCACGTGTCACATACCACGTGTCCATGCCACGTGTCCATAGGAACCCGAGGTTCAGGGCCTTGGGCCACTAAACGAAGGAACGGTGCCAAACTCCTAAGCGTGACGCCAAGGAGTGATGGAACCGGACCACGGAGCAACTCCCGAGCATATAGCCTAAGGAGCGAAGGGACAGGGGCCCAGAGCGACTTGGAATAGTCCTAGAGCAACCAACATCCCAATGCCAGGACCAACACGCAAAACGGAGCCAAATGGAGTCTGGCGCTATTTTAGCATACTGATGGCCTAACGTGAGGATATGGGTACTCCACCAGCTAGCATGGAATGGAACTTGGGCTTAGACCTAAGCCGGATGCAGAACAAGGACAGGCACGCAAGCGGGAGCTAGACTATGCCTCAGGTTGGTCGGCCATGCCCGACCTACCCACTATCCCTACTATACATTTGGAACCCCCCATAGCCCCCCCCCCCTTGAGGAACACACGCTTTGGGCTTTCACCCCAAGCCTCCCTTAGTATCAGGAGTTAGTCTCTGGGACAAGCTCAAAACTTACTAAATATGGAATGTCCTTAGATTGTGAATTTGGACACGGGACGAACACCATTGTGTTCAGGACGATCTCTACATTCTGTAGATATGCCAAATGAGAAAATCTGGACACTTTCCATAAATAGCATCTGGGACGAATTGAGACTAACACAAAGGGCATGATAGCGAGGGTGTTTGGCAGATACGGTAAGCTATCATCTAGCGATGTTGAGGGACCAAGCTCAATATCGCGGGGGTTCCCAACACTAGCAAGTGCAAGTCAACGAATGAGTTTCTCTAACCAAGTCAAGTATGCTTGACTAATAGCACTTAGGAATTCCGTCCTTATGCCCATCTGGTCAAGTGCACACGCGAGGACCAGTTTCTCAACTAGCTTAGGTGGAGACTAATAACGGGTCCAGCAATACCGACCTCCTGCCGTCATGGCAGTAAGGTAAGAGTGTTCGTAAGGACTGGCCGACAGGTAACTTTCGATACCCGAAGTCACATTCGCGACACTCTCCCCCCCTTGGGAAAATCAACGTCCTCGTCGACGCACACTCGAGTCTAGAATACCGCCAAGGAAACAACTCCAGAAAAAGTTCACGGTACTCACACTATGTGAGAAATGCACCAACTTAAATGAGTTAAGGGGGCAACCTCTTTGTCTAACGCGGATGCGCTACCAACTCAGACACCTTCCGGCCGTCACCGACAAGGAAATGACCAACGGAGTCAGCCACCCTTGCTGCTCTGGGTGTCACCCAGCTACAAAAGTGTGATATGCCCTACCCGCAAGAACATAGAGAGAGAAGCCAGAGGCCCCAACCCTCCTGAGCAAAGAAACCAAACCCGTCGGTAAGGTTTAGATAGACTACTGTAAACAGGCAGTGTAGAGTTGTTTACATGGTCACGCCCTTTCACAAAATAAAGAACATCGACAGAGAGGCGGGTTATGTGACCAGTCGACAGTAGCTACCCCATGACTAGAGATTTCACCATGCACACGAAGTGCCGAAGCCAGTCTGCCTATACTGGCCCAAACTCAAAGATCAATGGATGGACAATATCAAAGTCAGAGACAATGATATCTGAGAAGCTTAATTACTAGTGATTATATCTTAGAGTAGAACACAAAAGTATTCCACATAAGTTATCATCCGATAAACTAGTATTTATAGTGTAGGAACCACCAAGATCATCAGTTCGGGAAACATAGGATTAACCATCCAACAAAATTCAATAGCAAGTAGATCATCAAGAAAACTCAATGAGGAAACTTAACTACCGAAAATAATAGACAGTAAGCCAACAACTTACTAGAGAGAATTGAAAGAACACAAAGTATCATTGACTAACAAGCACAATGCTCGCGAATGTATCACCCAAAGGAAATAACATCCAAATCTATCAAAACTAACTCGAGCAACGATCAACAGAAGAGAATGAATGTGGTAAAACCAACAAACACTCATGCCTGCCAACTATCACAAAAGCTAATCTGAATAGATCCCAACCAACAACACCAAGGAACTCAAGTTGCCTAAGCAAGTGTTAGCAACATCCTACTGATGTCTCAAGCCCAAGAGACCAAACCAAAGCAAACCACAAAGAACATGTGGTATTGCAAAAAGCCATAAGCTATCAAAGAGAACAACTAACCATCATGAAAGATCATCAATCATTCCATCAATAAAAAGATGCATAATCATCGTCTAAGAAGGAATCCACCATCCCGAAGAACGGCAAACCATTCTATACCAACAATAATCAAGCAAAACTTTTTGACATGGATAATCAATTATCCTAGATGATAGTCAATCATCACCAATGATTGCTAGATGCAAATACTAACTTCAACATTGAAGCTAATGAGCCAAAATGCCTTCCCCAACAACTTCTAACAAATGGAATAATGAGCATAAAACTCAAAGAACCAAAGCTCGAAGAAGCCTATAGCCAAGTCTTGCTTAATAATGATCACGAGTCTCATAGAAGCTAACTTCAATGTGAAAGAAGAAATCGTGATGCAACTCACAATATCTTCCTCAACACATCCATAAGCTAAACTTCATAATGCCAAAGCTAATGAAGAGCATATTTGCATCAATCCAAAAGCTAAGTATAACAAAGCTATGCCCAACAAGTGATCATCAAATGATCCTCCATGAATCCATCTATACCAAGACGTAACTCACTTCATAACAAGCACAAGAAGAATCATCCATGATCGATATATATTCCAACTCAAATCCAGCAAGGACTCAAATATTCTAATAGCGATCACTAACTCTTCATCTCGTAAAGCTAGCATAGTCCATAACTGAATCACTTTTCAAGGAAAAGCCGAAGCTCAACCCTCTACTAAATAATCTCGTCTAGAACACAACTAACTCAACTTGCCACTTAGTTCATTTGAACGTCAACATAGTTGCTAACTAGCAAATGCACGAATGCCAATAACATAAAGCCATAGCCAATCATCAACACTATCTTCATTAAAACTAATGAAACTCCATATCAATCCTAAGGAGAGACATCTCATTTCACTTTGAATCTCAACCTCAATAATGTCAACGACAAGGCATCACTTCAATGCCATCAACAACAAAACAAAGCTAGCAGAAAGCAAGAGTGAATCACCACTCAAAACTATTTAGCAACCAAGCTAACCAAAGTCGAAGATACTTTACTCAGTATCCAAGACCAATTTCTTCAGCAATACTCAGTTACAGATAACACTTCCTCAAGGAGTGAATCACCATATCCAAGACTCAATGAAATTTAACACTATAGACCAAACGTAACCAAATGATATCGACAAAGGAATTGACATGCCAACATGGAAAAACCATGCCAGCCTAATGACACGATCCTCCGCAACACCATCCGGTAAAGCAAGCCCATCATTGCTAAATCATCATCGAGCAAATCAAGTGTCAACGGTCCTTGACGAAGTCTACAAGTAATCACTAGTCACAAAGCAACTAACAATCACTCCTCAACTTGCCTTCACAAGACCCAAACACCAACTCATGTCATCGAGTTACATACTTGTCCAACATGAACATAATACCTCAGGTACGAGATAAAAGTTCATAGACAAGCACAAACTAAATGACCACTCGAATCCAACTCAACCGCAATAAGCTCACTAATGCATTTAGTCAATAGCTCTGAGCATGCCTTGAAGAGGCTAGCTATGTGATCAACACTCAGTCGAAACTAAAGTGAAGACCATGAGATGGACTCATATCGGTACACAACCTCCTCATAGACAAAGCTATAGTACAAGTACCAACATCTCAACCTCAAACAACTAAGTTGGACATCACTATCCTTAGCCAAGGCGCAGGGCTACCAAGACTAAGTCAAGATCAGTGAGAGCTCACTACTCTCATAGAGTCTTAGCAAAATGCAAGGTGCAACCTGCCACCGAGCATAATGCTACAAAAGAAAGGCATAAGAGTCACCTTTCTTAGAAAAGCGCAACGGCCACTTTCCTACATCAACTCTAGACTTTATCCAACCTAATTGCTTTAGCCCCAAAAGTCAGCATCCCTTTCGGGCCGCATCATACAAACTACTTACTAAGATCTAAGCCAACCGAAGTCAACTCCAACCCCTTCACTAGTTTGTACTGGCTTTCGAAAACGGAATGGTTTTCGGACAAAATGATCAATAGACCAGCCATTGGAAAAGTTTAAGAAAATTTGTGGAAAATTTCCCATCCTAGAGAAAGAATGACTCTCAGTCTAGGATTGCAAACTTTCAAGACTCAACCAACTTCCTCCTACTAACAACTTCACATAGGCTCACCTCAACACAAATTCTCATGATCCAAAAATATGCTTAAGCATCGAATATCTTTGCCCATCTAACCGTTATCCAACACCGATATCCGCAAAGTGCAAAATGAACATCCAAGGCTTGATCACGAAGACCACATCTTCGGATATCCATATTGCACTAACACTCTTCTTCAATCACCTTCAAGATCCAATGTGAAGCCAAAACACTAACAAGAAAAATGACATGGAAAATTCAAGGTCCAAGGAAAATTCCTCATCACTTGAAATAACAATGCCACTTCCACTAACACAAGTGCTAGTGATATCAATGCCCCAACTACACATCTTCTCCATCCAACAATCTACTCCAAGTGCTAACGGATCAACCGACAAGCTATAGCAAATGAATACTACAACCCTTTCCATCACCTAACAGGCAAACTCAAGGAAACAAGGTACCAACTTAAGCTTAGCATAATGGACCATCTCCGAGAATCCAGTCAAAGCTACTACAATGCTACTTCGTGCAAGTAGACTAACTTCTCCATCAACCACTTTGGGGGTTGATCATCATTTATCCAAGCAACTTCGTAAACACATTGCTCATTATCACATGGATATGATATAAATCACAATGATTTGATCATCAATCAAGCAACACTATGAGCAATACCCATGTCACTACTGCAAAGGTTTATGTGAGTATCAAGTGCCAACTCAATTCGACAAAATGCAACATAAATGCCACACTCCACCGATAGAGATTTACAACACCCAACATCACAAACTTTTGTTCACAACACAGACAAGCTCATGCCACTCTCTTTCTGACCAATCTTAAAACTAATCCAACACCAAGCTACTCAAGGAGCAATAGCAAGGTTCCCCGAAAAAGAATTGAGCATTGCAACCCAAGTCTTCCAATAGCAAGCTTAGACAAAATGGTATAGCACTTCACCACTATCCATCCCACAACTCACCATTGTAAGACCACCATCTCCAACATGCATCAAGATAGGGACACTTGATTGCATGATGTGAACACAAGCAATGAGTTAACACCTCGTTGCAAATCATCTCTCCGAGAAGAGGAAATGATTTACGTATTTGATCCTTCGTCCCCGATGACTCTCTTTTCGGTCTCATCTTTGACCAAACCTCAAGCTTGCTTTCGCACTGCCTTCAGTTCAATCGAAGAAAAGTTTATGAGAGAGCACGGCCATGATTACTTGAACCAATAGATTAATCCCTATAGTCTTGATTGATCCACTTATAATCATACCTAGGAAGGATCCACTAGTGTCGCGAATGTGACTTCGGGTATCGAAAGTTACCTGTCGGCTAGTCCTTTCGGACACTCTTACCTTACTGCCACGATGGCAGGAGGTCGGTACTGCTGGTTCCCTTTATTAGCCCCTCTTGTCCAAGTGTTAGCTTACTGGGCTTAGCATCTGTACTTAGCCAGATGAACATAAGGTAGGAACTCCTATGTGTTTCTAGCTGAGCATTCTCGGCCTGGCCCTTAGTTCTCTTTTGCTACGTCTTGCACTGGCTTGGAACAAAAAGGTAACCAAAACCTATCCCAAGGAACCAATGCGAAGTCTTTGCACCAAAACGTGTACCCACTCGGATCATCATTTTCATCTCTGCGTATGCAACGAGACTAGTTGCCCAATCTCATTGGATAATATCGCTGAGACTCATCCTCTGATACCAAATGTAGCGCACGTGGTTTTGACCCTTGATCCTATGGTAATTTACCATAGGATAACACCACGAAGCGGAACCTAAACCCTCTTTGTGCCACGTGACAGATGCCACATATCACATACCACGTGTCCATGCCACGTGTCCATAGGAACCTGAGGTTCAGGGCCTTGGGCCACTGAACGAAGGAACGGTGCCAAACTCCCAAGCGTGACGCCAAGGAGTGATGGAACCGGACCACGGAGCAACTCCCGAGCATATAGCCCAAGGAGCGGAGGGACAGGGGCCCAGAGCGACTTGGAACAGTCCTAGAGCAACCAACATCCCAATGCCAGGACCAGCATGCAAAACAGAGTCAAATGGAGTCTGGCGCTATTTCAGCATACCGATGGCCTAACGTGAGGATATGGGTACTCCACCAGCTAGCATGGAATGGAACTTGGGCTTAGACCCAAGCTGGACGCAGAACAAGGACAGGCACGCAAGCGGGAGCTAGACTATGCCTCAGGTTGGTTGGCCATGCCCGACCTACCCATTATCCCTACTATACATTTGGAACCCCCCATAGCCCCCCCCCCCTTGAGGAACACACACTTTGGGCTTTCACCCCAAGCCTCCCTTAGTATCAGGAGTTAGTCTCTGGGACAAGCTCAAAACTTACTAAATATGGAATGTCCTTAGATTGCGAATTTGGACACGGGACGAACACCATTGTGTTCAGGACGATCTCTACATTCTGTAGATATGCCAAATGAGCAAATCTGGACACTTTCCATAAATAGCATCTGGGACGAATTGAGACTAACACAAAAGGCATGATAGCGAGGGTGTTTGGCAGACACGGTAAGCTATCATCTAGCAATGTTGAGGGACCAAGCTCAATATCGCGGGGGTTCCCAACACTAGCAAGTGCAAGTCAACGAATGAGTTTCTCTAACCAGGTCAAGTATGCTTGACTAATAGCACTTAGGAATTCCGTCCTTATGCCCATCTGGTCAAGTGCACACGCGAGGACCAGTTTCTCAACTAGCTTAGGTGGAGACTAATAACGGGTCCAGCAATACCAACCTCCTGCCGTCGTGGCAGTAAGGTAAGAGTGTCCGTAAGGACTGGCCGACAGGTAACTTTCGATACCCGAAGTCACATTCGCGACACCACTATTCTTGCCTTTGACCAATGCTACAATGTAGCATATCCTCCACCACCTGATTCACACGCTTAGTTTGCCCATCCGTCTGAGGATGATCTCCACTCGAGAGTTTCAAAGTCACTTGCATAGCCTTTGCAAAGCTTTTCCAAAATCCACTGGTGAACTTTGAATCTCAATCACTAATGATGTCCTTCGGCAAACCAAAATCAGGAAAAACCTTCTCCAAGTAAACCACAGCCAAGTCTGAGGCAGTGACAGTCTTCTGAAGAGCCAACAACCGCACATACTTCGTCAACCGATCCACTATGACCCATACTTGCTCTTTTTGCCTCTGTGTTCGTGGCAAACAAGTGATGAAGTCCATAGAGATACTACACCAATGGCTCTGAGGAATAGGTAAAGGTTGCAAAAGTCCCCCCGGCTTCTCCCGTGGCACCTTAACCCGTTGACAAAACTCGCATGATTTACAATACTTGAGGATATCAGCCTTCATATTCCTCCAATAAAAGTTGCGCTTAATCAACTCATATGTCTTCTTCCCCCCAAAATGACCGGCCTCTGAACGATCATGATAGTGGAATAAAACTTGAGTAATTAACGCATCCACCCGTGGCAAATATACATGGCCATTGTAGTAGAGAATCCCATCCACCAATGAGAAAGGGGCTTCCATCTGGGCTCGCAAAGAGGTCACCTCAGTATCCTGAGCCTGAGCATGCTCAACCAATTGCCCAAACTCACTAACCACCTTATTCAAATGATGACAAAATCGTGTTCATAACGTCGTCACATGACGAACACGAGATAAAGCATCTGCCACCACATTTGATTTTCTCGGACGATGCTCAATAGGAAACTCCCCAAACTCCATGAGTTTGACCATCCAACGAGCTTGCCTAGTGTTCAACTCCTTCTGTGTGAAGAGATATACAAGTGGTTTGTGATTTGTCAACACCATGAACACTGCACCATAAAGATAGTGCCGCCACGTCTGCAAAGCATGAACAATAGAGAGTAACTCTTGCTCATATGTGGAATAGCGTTGCTCCGCGGAATTCAAAGTTCGACTCTCATATGCAATAGGCTATCCCTCTTGCATGAGAACTCCTCCCAGTGCATAACCACTCGCATTGCATGTCACCTCGTAAGGTTTCGATGGATCAGCAATGCGAAGCACTAGAGTCTCGCTCAACAATCGTTTCAGCACCACAAAACTCTCCTCTTGTGGCTTCTTCCATTCAAATGGCACATTCTTGCGTAACAACCGCGTCAAAGGAATAGCCACCTCTGCAAACTTATGTTGGAACGTCGGTAGTAACTAGCCATATCAAGAAAACTGCACAACTCAGCCACTGTAGTCGGTGTAGGCCAATTTTCCACCACACCCACCTTCCTTGGATCCGTCTTGACACCCTTAAATGTCACAATATGGCCTAGATATTCCACCTCCGACTTTGCAAATTCACATTTGCTCTTCTTCGCATAAAGTTTGCTATCACGAAGTAATAAAAGAACCTTGTGCAAATGCACCTTATGCTCCTCCATATTCTTGCTAAAAACAAGAATATCGTCCAAGAGAATCTCCACAAACTCATGAAGATAACGCCCAAATACCTCCGTCATCAACCGAGTAAATGTGGCTAGTGCATTCGTCAAACCAAACGGCATAACTGTAAACTCAAAATGTCCGAAGCTTGTGTTGAATGCCATCTTGGAGATAGATGCATCATCCATTGCAATTTGATGATACCCACTCCTCAGATCAATCTTGGTAAACACTCGTGCTTCACCAAGCTTGTCTAGGATATCATCCACACGTGGCATTGGCATCTTATCCTTCACTGTCTTCTTGTTTAAAGAGTGGTAGTCAATACACATCGCGCATTGAACCGTCCTTCTTCTTCACAAGCAAAACTGGAGCACCAAACGGAGACTTACTTGGTTGAATAAATCCAAACTCAAGTAACTCCTTGACTTATCGTTGAACTTCTTGCTCCTCCACATAACTTAACCGAAATGGACGCCGGTAAATTGGCCGCGTCCCCGGCTCCAATGTAATCCCATGCTCCACACCTCGTAATGGAGGCAATCCATGAGGAAGTTCAAATGGAAAAACATCAGAAAACTCATCCAGTACATCCTGTACTGCTACTTCTCCCCTACACGTGCTTTGGTCCCCCAAGTCACGAACAAACAGCAAGTAACTTGAAAGTGCTTTTCCATTACGACAAGCCCGCTTCAAAGATGTAGCAGAGAGCATAACAACTAGTGGTTGAACGCCCTCGCCAAACCACACATCTTTAACGCCACCATACTCCAGTGAGATACGCTTAATGCTCCACTTTATCTCTGGATCCACCTTCACCAACCATGGCATCCCAAGAATGAGATCCACACAATGGATATCCGCGAGATAAAAAGTCTCCACAAGTGTGATTTTGCCAACCAACACTTCCAACCCCTCGACACAAGCATCGAAATGCTGAGCAGAGGTAGCTGATTGAACCAGACCCTCATTTTGTAGTGTAACGAGCTTAGAGTTTGGCTCCAAATTCATATGCGCTACATTTGGTATCAGAGAAATTGTTTTAGCGATTCCTATTCAACTTTTGACAAATTTTTTAACTCAAGTTGCATATGCAGAGACTTTTCTAGTAGATCCAAAGCGACCTGTGTAAGATTAGTTGGATTGCACCATTTGGTAAGAACATTGTATGCATGTTCAGTTACTAATAGAGGCATGCATGCAGCTAGTGGGATGCTGAAAAGGAACCGTACTGATGATGTTGAAACCTCTAGACAGGTGAATCAAGAGGAGGAAACTCTTGCTAAAGATGCTGCAAAAAAGGCTAAGGCTGAGTTAGAAGAGGAAGAGCCAGATGCTGCGGTGCTGCAGCGTATGCCTCAAGAAGTCGAAATCGAGAATTTGCAAAGGGAGATTCGCAAATTGAAGGAGAACAAGAAAAGGAAGAAAGAAGCTAAGGTAACTAAATCAGCTAAACCTAAATAACTAAACTCCTCTTCAAATTTTGAGGATGATGAAGTTCTGCAACCACCCCTAGTTGCACGAGTTTCAAAGTTCAAGCATCCGAAACCACCTAACTTCATAAGCATATGGGACTATCAAGTTTAACTGTGATAAGGAAAGTAAAATTTAAAGATAGAAGAATTATAATCAAACTTAAAATTTTGATATGGTTTTCAAATTTCATTATTTTTATTTAAAGTGGATTTATATAAAATCTATATTATATAATAAAAATTTATATATCAGATTTAAATCTTTTGTTTCAGGGGAAAAGTTAAAGTGTTTTCTTATGTATAATTTAGGAGCAATATTTAATATTTATATTTTAATGGATAGTAACTTCAAAGTTATTTAGCAAAACTACATAACATAAATTTATGCTAAAAAGTTTTATAATAACATATTAACAATTTTTTTTCCTTTTTTATTAAGAAAAATAATAAATTAAAATTTATCTTAAAACATAGTTTTATAATACATTTGTGTAAATATATTTATAATTTATAGAAAATTTAAATACCAAGTTAATTTGGTCTAATTTTTTTATTTTTTAATTTATATGAAGTTTGATTTGTTTAAACCCATGCAACTAGTCATATCATTATGATTTCATCCATTTATATTTTTAATTTAAATTATTTGTTGTGATTATTCACTTAGTCAGCACTTGCAACCATGACTAATTTGTTGTTGACAGAAGAGGAGATTAGAACTATTAAAATATTAAATAATAAAAAAAAGAATTTATATTGAACACTTTTAAATACAATAATATTCTAGCTAAATATTTGACCCACTTCTTTGTTAAAAAGTCCATAACACATATTTTTAGCCCTAAAAGTTTAAAGTAAAAAATTTGACTTTAGGGTTTTATAATAAAATATTAAAGTAGAATATTCTACTTGACTATTGACTTATATAAAGCTGATTCTCATTCTCAATTTAGTGTTAAGTTGAGTGTTTTCTATCCTCTTCATACTAATTTAGATGTTAAGTGTGTCTATGAAGTTGAGAATCTTGCTTTTATTTCATTGGCAAAATCTTTGATTAATTTTGGTATTAAGTATTTCTCTGTTCCAAGGGTTAAGTCACTTTGGCTAGAGTTTTGGGTTAAATGCATATCCCTACTTGTGAGTGTTGTTGAGAGTTTTTGCTTTATCGTTGCTGTTGAGGAGTTTATATATTCCCTTGAAAGTGTGGATGTTGCTATTGATTTTCTCGTCTCAAGTGTTGAGTTGTGTGTCAAGAAGGTTGAGTGGTGTGAATTTTTTGTTTATATTTTAGTGGCCAAAGTATTTTTCTAAGCTTTGAGCATATGTCCTTATTTTGATTTCCCCACTGTAAATTCTTCTTCCAATGCTTCTTTATTCACTTTTTCTTCTTTCACAATTATTTTTCCTCAATTTTTCTCATTTTCTCCTTTTTTCCTTGACACTTCAAACTTTTTTTCTTTGGAGGAGGGGGTAGAGGGGATGGACGGGAGTCCAACCCTGATGACGAGTGTGGATGAGTGAATATGATAGTGGAGCAAAGAAAAATAATATAGATTATGGAGTGAGGATGAATATAGCGACTCCAAATGGAACATCTAGCCTTAACATAGTGAAGCCAAATAAATGTGATAGTGAAGTGAGGTCAAACATAAATAATGGAGTGAGGATGAGAATAGTGAGTCCAAATAAAGCTAGTGCTTCAAAAAAAAAATTCCTTCGAGGAAAGGATAAAAAGGATGAATAAAGTGAATTCAACTTCCCATATGTAATGCTAGACAAGGATGATGGTTCTACTTATGATCCTAAGTTTGAGTTAATAGTGGTCTTGGAGGATTGTTGACATGTAAACTTAGAGTCGGGATGTATTGTTTGCTACAATGGTGTTTTATGGATTATAATAATTCTCAAAATCCCTTACTTCAGTTCAAAGTTATGGTTGTGTGGTTGATTTGAGCATTTGGGAGTTGTATCCAGAGTTGCAATTGGTTCACCAGGATTCTGTACTTGGCTAATGCTTATGTGATAGCTTTGGGTTTTATTTTACTCATGGTTATCAATAACTTTATTAATGATTTTATAGGAGTTTTAGATTCTTGTGGTAATTTATAATCGCCAGTAGAAGCTCCAGATGTACCACCTAACTTATTATCATCACATTTTCATCTTCCGGAGGGGAGGATAGTGTAAGGTTTGTAAATACATGTATGTATATATATATATATTACCACTAATTATAATACTAGTGGAATATAGTGGAATTAGTGGATATTCCCACAGGTTTTTACATAAGAGGTTCTTGACTGTTGTAGAAGTCAATAAGTTGTTTCAGGATTTGCTGACCAAGGTATAAAGTTCATAAGTGTATGTGCTTGATGTCTTGATAAGTCCGCTTGCTCAAAAATTCTTTAATTGGTCAAATAAAGATGTAATAAAATAAATAAGGCTTTATTGCATAAGTAGTACCATAAACAAAGTTGGGTTGCATCAATATCTGGTACATCACTACTTAAAATAAGAGTAGAATATGCAAGTACTTAGTTTTCTAAATAGGCATTCATTGAATCTTCCATGTTTTGTTCATGACTTTAAGGCATAATTTAAATTTTAACATTGTTAATTGTTTTTGATGGTAAGTGGAAATTTCTCTCAGCAAATATAAATATTTTTCTAACACACCTCCCAAACTTGAATTTGTCTACAGAACTTTGTTATTATCTTGTTTTAGTTCTTTCTCCCACATTAATAATGACATATATAAAAGCTAGTAGAAGAAGGAAAGCCACTCTAGAGTTTTGGATTGCCACTATCAGCAGTGTTACTACTTATATAACTTGCACTTGACTATAAGCATATGTTAATGTTCAGGTGATCTTACAAAGAAGAAGATATTGTTCTATGAGGGACATCTTCCTCAAGTAAGAAAGAATGCATTTTTTTCTGTTCACATGGTTTATGTACACTATTAGAACTTTTCTCAGAAGTAAAATTTTTCAATTTTCAAATTA
>NW_003314302.1:1359895-1403751 GCF_000143415.4 Selaginella moellendorffii | reverse complement strand
AAAAAGAAAAAAAAAAAAAAAAAAAAAAAAAAAAAAAGATTTTAGCTTACCGAGCCCGCACGACGGACCGCACGCTTCATGGCCTGACGCACACGCCTTTTCAGATGCCAAGCACTGATTTTACAATATTTTCTTGTTGACCATAATAATTTTGTATTATATTTTAAAACTAAATTAGCTTGATTTTCTAAAATTAAAATACAGTTAAATATATTCTTTTCTATAGGCCTAACTCTCCAAATTTCTAAATTTTTGTAAAATAAAATTAAATGACAAGATAAAGTCAAATAGAGTATAACCTTAGAGTTTGGAGAAATTAAAAAGTTTTCAGAATAAAGAGCTGAACCATGATATAAATTACTATTAATAAAATAGCAATTATCTAAATTTTTTATTGTAGTATACTTTTCATAACTAAAATATAAAGAATTAGAATTAGAATTAGAATTATCTACTAAGGCATATCTTATTGAATACTTAAGAGATTCATTCTCAAAATAGCTAGATAGCTTTTCATTTAAAATAACTAAGTTTTTCTGAAGAATATTTTCTAGCCCATATATAATATTGTTTCCTTTGATCTCTTCTGTAGAACTAGAACATGTATCTTTACATTTTATAATTATTTCAATATTTCCTAGTGAAGTCAAGATAACTTTTGAATTTGAATAAGTTGCAGGATAAAACTTTCTTAAATGAATTTTTCCAATTAAATTCCATATACCTTGAATAATTGTTCTCATGTCTTCTGGTTGTAGAACATGAAGCTGTCCAAATTTAGGCTTAGCTGTATTAAGGAAAATAAAATTTAAAGACAGAAGAATTATAATTAAACTTAAAAATTTAATATAGTTTTGAACTTTCATTATTTTTATTTTAAAGTAAATCTGTAAATAAAAACTTTTTTATATAATAAATTTTTTATAAATCAATGACTAAGCTTTATATTTTAATGGATGACAATTCCAAAGTTATTTAGCAATAGTAAAAACACATAAATATATGATCAAATATATCAATAAAATATTAATAAAGTTATTATCTTTGTGATTACATCGAATAATAAAATAAATTTAATTTAAATTTTTATTTGCTTAAGAAAACATGTAGAGTGTCTGAAGTGGTAATGAATGAACTTAGAATATACTTGGATATTCTACAATATTTTACCATTCAATGATTGTTATTCATTTAGCTTAATCTTGTATTAATAATTGATAAACTATTTTAAACACTTTGTAGTATATTCTAATTTCTTCTACCATCTAATAAGGCACTAGCAGACCTCAACTATCCACTGAGATAACTTGCATAACAGCCAATACAAGCCAATTGCTATGCAAGCTAAGCTCTTGTAGAGAGATGGCACTAATGGGGCTCAATTTGAGGAGTTGGCTTGAGTCACTGATAAGTCAATCACTTGTCCCTTTGATTCACTTGCCTAGAGATGGAAGCGTGGGGGCACTTTGTTGGCTTCTATCTAACAAACTCTCAAGTACAATCATTAATAAAACATCCAAACAAATTGACCAAATAATATAGTCTTCAATACTGGCACTTTGAGTCAACAATGATAACAACCTCAAAACTTTTGCTCACTACTAATAATTTGAGGTGGTGGTGGAATATAAGTGGGATAAAAAAGGGCACAATAATTTTCTAATAAAGAAATATAGAATATCAAAATAAATCCCATGAATGGTGGAAAATTGAGTTACCCTAAAGGTGTGAAAGAGCATAAAGAAAAGACTCAATATAAATTACTAAAGAAAATGACATGAAAAATGATTTGTAAAGGTTTAGATATAAAGGGAAAAAACCCATGAATAAATGTTTTTCAAAATAGTGAAGGGTCTTGAGATACTTGGGGTTAAATGTCCTTGGGTTTGAGTAATACTAACATCTAGAAAAATCTAAATTTAAAAGATTATATTTAGTATTAAAAGGGGGTCTAGACCATATGTTAAAATTAATATTTGATAGTCTAGTTTAGTTTGGCTAGGGTTGACTTGAGGGGTAAGGTATCAAGAGAGCAAGGCTTTCAGGAAAATTATAACTTTCAACTTCAATTCATGAGGGTATAAATTTGCAAGGAAGTATTGTGAATTATAAACAACTAAAAAGAATAACTCAAAAAATGATTTATAAAGATTCAAATATAAAGAGAAATAGCTCATGAACAAAAGTGCCCCCTTTTCCAAATGGTTAAGGTTACTTAAGGTAATTATTAATAGTAATGAGCATCTTTAGCATGAGAAACATGATGATAAACTTCCTCATCTAGTAGTTTGAACAAACTTGTGATGAGAAACAAACTTCCAAAAGCTAACATCTCAACAATCATTAAGTATGTGCTTCTATACTTTACTTGGTATAGGATTTTGAGATAGTGAGGTACGAGAAATAATAAAAGAGGCTAAGGGAATGATGTATTTGAGGTAAACTTTTATATTTGGACTTTGTAAGAAGTCACCTAACTCAGTATTATTCAAACCCAAAGACACTTAACTCTAAATATCCCAAGACCTTTAACCGATTGGAAAAGAGGGTGCACTCTTATTCATGAGCCCTTTTCCTTTGTATTTGAATTTTTGTAAATTGTTTCTTAAATTGTTCTCTTTAGTTGTTTACACCTGGGTGGCCTATTGGCAAAGAGTCAATACTAACCTAGAGAGTATTAAAGTAACTAGGATCAAAATTATGTACCTGGGCAAGCTATTGGGGAAGGAGTCAATGTTAACCCAAAGAGCATTAAAGCAACTAGGATCAGAATTATACCAATTATTAAAGAAATGGATCCTTACCAAGTTCTCAAAGCTATAGTTTGCAAACCCCATTCACCTCTCACATCTCAAGCATCATTGTATTCTCCAAAACTTTGACAAGTTACCCATTGAGCTCCTTGCCTTCTTCTCAAGCTGCCAGCCCTGAGCAAGCCTTGAAATCAGTAGTGTAGCTTGTATCATCTATTACACAGTTGCCTCCTTCATTCTCTATCCTATTCAAAAACTCGAGAGCCTAATCTTCCTGCCTATTCTCTGCATTTAGAGTGTTCCAGGAGACAAGTGTGATCAACTCAAGTTCTTGATCAGCATACTGGGCTCACTTATGCTTTTACAGTGGTGGTTAAGATACAATGGAAAGCATGGGAGGCTTTTTAAGTGCTCATCACGACCTGGAAAAGGTGTGCCAATCACTAATGAAGCTCATATAAATATAAACCTTGAAAATGTTAATAAAACTAATACAAATGCATGTAATCATCATAGCTATACTATTTATAAATTAGCACATCAAAAAAATTATAAGGACCATACAACACATATGTTTCATATTAGAAATATGTCATCTATATATGTTTTTTGTGGTGCATTACATTTTGAAAATGGGTCAAGCTCAATGTGTTGCTAGAATGAAAAAGTTTCCCTTCTGCAACTTACCTACTATATTGCATATGCTTTTTAATGAAAATAAAAACTCCAACTTTAAAATTAACATAACAAATTTCAACAATGCTTTGGCTTTTGCATTAATGGGTGCTAATGTTGATAATTTAAGTGATAAAGGCCTATATTTCTTTAGAATACATAGTCAAATTTATTATAATACTGCTTCAGCATATTCTGTTGTCAATATGCCACCATTATATGGATGAATATATATGCTTTATGCATTTGAGGCTATAAATATTAAAAAGAAAAATTCATTCAACACAAAATTTGATCCTAATTTATTATTACAATTAGATAAGTTGCTAACAACAATAAACCCATATACACAAGCTTTTTACATGATATATAATCTTGAATCACAAGAACAATATAAATCAATTGAACCTCAACATTAAACTCCTATTTTGAATTTTCCTCACTAAAGTCCTCCTCATACAAGGATTCCTCATTCATACCTTCTTGTTTGACCAGAAGCTCCATTTCTATAGGAGGTTCTGTCTTTGCCTTGGTTTGCTTACGTTTTACTTTATCCATCTCCTAACAATCCGCCTCTATCCTTTGCAAGAATTGAAGAAAAAGTTTAAATACCAAATTGTTAGCCATAAATTTTTCCTTTCTAATTTGCCAATTAAACTTGTCTATCTAACCATCTCTACCTTGGCCTCAATTAAGTTTTCTTGCTAAGATTTCCATCTAATGTACTAACTCCTACTTAGTCTTACTTGATTTCAACTATTCATTGCACAAGTAATAAAGTGTTAACCATCCATCCATAAATTACTAATTTTTTTTGCAATCCCCTTCGTAGGGTTAGATTGGTTTTTCTAATGCTTCTTTGTAATTGGTTGGGTTCTAATGCATCACCTCACCCTGAGTTTAGATATGAAGGCATGGAACACATCTATATTGCTGTAAGAACCAACTCCTCAAGGTGTTGTAAGCTAAAGGATCCTTGAAACCACGACTAAAATAATAAAGAGTTTATCAGATGAGACAGAGTCCAAGATCGAGTCTAAGACCAACTCCGAGACTGAGTTTGAGATTGAGTTCGAAGATTTGAGATCGGGTCTAAGACTAAATCTAAGATCAAGTCTGAGACTAAGTCTGAATACTAACATAGGCTAATACAGATAATGGTGTGAAAGCCCAAAGCAATCATCCCCTGCGGGGGGCGGAGGGAGGCTGCAGAGGGTTCTAAAAGTATAGTAGGGATGGTAAGGTTTAAGAACTAATTTTAAAGGATTAAAGGAATGAAACTCTCTAATGGTGCTTCCAAATTGAAATTAAGGGTTAGGGGCCTTGGGCGGGAGTAAGCATAGACTTGGGTGGTGCCAAAGAAGCCACCTAAGAAAGTGCTCAAAAGAAACTCTCACTCTCAAAAAGGAAAACGACTATAGTGCTCCTAGCTCATGTGGAGTGGTGCCCCATTTGAGTACCATGCAATGCATTGGTCCTCACTTCTTCCCAAGGGCTTAGGCCTTCCCTTTGTGATGGAAATGGGGGAGTAAAGGTACTCATATTGAGTTGTTAGGCCATAGTGTTTCCCCCCAGGGTCCCAAAGAAAGAAATTCACCTAAGGATTGGGATTTAGAATTCATCTCATAATCAAGAATTATTGTACCAAGGGATGTTAAAAATCTAGAGGCTTGATATGCTTGGGTGTTTATGCATGTGGGGAGTGTAACCAAACTTTAAATCTAGTTTAATCTAGGGTGGGGGATTGAGAGAGAATTTAGGAATTTATGGATAGATGGTTAACACTATATTGCTTGTGTAGTGAGTAGTTAAAACCAAATAGGACTAAATAAGAGTTAATATAATAGGCAGGAATCTTAGCAAAGGAAATTAACTAAAGCTAAAGTAGTGGTGGTTGGATAGACGAAGTAAATTAGCAAATTGGAAAGGAAAAATTTATGGTTTACAATTGTTCATATCTATAATAAAGATCCTCTTGGCCATAAATGCATTCATATACTCATGAATGGTTCCTATCTTATTCAGCCTACTCAACTCATCCCTTAAGTGCAAAATAACATTTAGAAGAACATAAGTTATATAGATCCTCGTCTTCATCACTTCTCAAGTGGCTACCAATCCTTTATTGGCTTCTATTGTTCTTCACCAAAATTTAACATTATCTTCTAAGTATAGTTTTACACATGGGACCTTTTTCGAACTTAGTAACTACAATACTTAAAAGTAATCTTCACTATTGTAAAATTAATCCTCCACCACTTTATAGTAATTCACTCTTTTAAAGACTTTGGTTTGTACTTGGGAATTGCTTGGGGGACTAACTTTATTTCAATTTGATTGACCTTGTTTGGTTTAGCCTCAGTCCTTGCCAAAGGGTTCATGCTTTTTACATTGCTAATATTTGCAGTCTTTTGCATTTTATTTCACTTCTTGTTATGCTTTAACTTGCATACAAGGGTCTTTAATAGGGCATTGGTTAGTGCTAATTGTCCTTCTAAAGAATTTAATTGTGCCTTGGACAACTAAATCTAGCATTAAACTTCTATTTGGAAATTTCCTCATTGGAGTTGTCCTCATGCAAGGATTTTTCATCCATAGTTGTTCAACCAAAAGCTCTATGCAAGAGGTTTTGTCTCTCCTTTATTTCACTTGTGCCTTGCCTTAGCCATCTCCCAGAAATCCGCTTATATCCTTTGAATGAACTGAAAAAAGCTCTAATACCAAATTGTAAACCACAAATTTTTCCTTTTTAATTTGCCAGCTTATGCCTTAGCCTCAATTAAATTCCTTTACCAAGTCTTTTGTATATTATACCAACTCATACTTGGTCTTATTTGAATTCAACTACTCACTACATGAGCAATGAAGTGTTAGCCATCCATCCACGAATTCCCAAATTCTTTCCTAATCCCTCTTTCTGGGTTAGACTAGACTTAAGGTTTAGCTATATTCCTCGTAAGCACAAGCAGCCAAACACACTAAGCCTTCAGGTTTTTAACCTCCCTTGATACCACAAGAGTTGATTATAAAACCCTCTAAATCTTGACCTTTATATCTTTTACTTCAAGACCATAGGGGAAACATCGTGGCCTAACAACTTGTTATAAGTATCTTATGAGTGGGAGCTGCTCTTGAGCACTTCCTTAGGTGGTGTCCCTGGTACCACTTGAGTCCATGCTCATTCCCACCCAAGGCCTCTAAACCAAAATGCCAGAATTAACACATGTAACTTTCAGTTTTCATGGTGTACACAACAATAAATTTAGAAAGCTAGATACACTTGCATTTTTTTTTTTTTTGGGCTCTTATGATAAATCTACTCACAAGCTATTTTTGAAGGGTTTGCATATGAGATTTGAATTAAGTTTTTGAATTTTGAATTAAGGAGGATTTGGAATAGTTTTTCTCTTACAATTGTTTATTTCGAGTGTGGGAAAAGGTTTTTGAGCTTCTCACCATTTTTTGGGAGGAAATTTTCAATATTTTTCTATATAGAGCTATAGAGGAGGTGGAAAACTTTCTTTTAAATCCAAGAGCATGATTTTAGGAACTATATACTTCAAGATCTATTGTATTTCTTTCTTGAGGTAAGTATTTGCTATGATTGAGAGAATTAAGTGAATTTTTTCAAGTTTTTTTGTGAAGGTTACTTCTTAAAACCACTTTTGCATAGTTTTATGTAGTGTATTTTATCTCTCTCCTTTTAAACCAACTGGAAAAAGGGCAATTGCTTGATGAGAAAGCCCTTAATGGCTATTTTATCCCCATTTATCTCCAAAGTTCCAAGGATCCATGGTGGCAGTATATCCAAATCTTATCCCATGATCATATATGCTACATTCACCCCCCCTTTAAAGATATTAATGTCCTCATTGACTATTAACTAACAACCTCTACTGAGCCAAGGGGAACCAACACCTCCATTTTCACACTAAATCTACCAATCCTTCCATTGTGTAGACTAGCTATTCTATATGAGGCAATTAGTCATCCACCCGTACCGTAGTCCCACGGTGGATACCTTCATCTTCCATTGTGTAGACCAACTATTCTATATGAGGCAATTAGTCATCCACCCGTACCGTAGTCCCACGGTGGATACCTTTGTCTGTGGATGTTCCACCAAAAGGAAGGACGTACACATGGATGCCCAATACGTACGATTTCAAATTTAGGGGTAGGAATATACCTTACTCAAGGGTATATTATATTTTTAAGTAGCCACTAATAAATGGGAATTGAACCTATGCCATTTGCTCCGATACCACATGTAATGCACTTTATCTCTCTCCCCTTAAGCCAACTGAAAAAGGGGCAATTGCTTGATGAGAGAGCCCTTAGTGGCTATTTTATCCCTATTTATCCCCCAAGGTTCCAAGGATTCATGGTGACAGTATATCCAAATCTCATCCCATGATCACATGTGCTACATTTTAAGCTTTATTTACATCTACTCTCATTAATTTTCATATCCTAAATCATGAGTTTACATATATTTTCTACTGAGGGTGCTTTTATATTTGGGTTATGAGTGTAGCGCATGTGATCATGGGATGAGATTTGGATATACTGTCACTATGGATTCTTGGAACCTTGGGGGATAAATGGGGATAAAATAGCCACTAAGGGCTCTCTTATCAAATAATTGCCCCTTTTCCAGTTGGCTTAAGGGGAGAGAGATAAGATGCGCTACATGTGGTATCGGAGTAAATGGCACGGGTTCGATTCTTATTAATTAGTGGCTATAATGAGGAAGGATTTTATTCTTTCTTTGATTTTGCCGCAAGTCTTTTGTTATAAACTTTGTTTTAAAACTCAAAAGAGTGTTTATGAGTGAATACCCCTTGCAATTCATTTTTTTCTCCTTTATTTTAGCACCATTTGGTCAAGAGGAGGTCATTTCCACAACTTCTTGAGTATAGAGCAAGTGTTAAGGCATTTTTAGGCATTTTGTTATATGTCCTAAAGCATGTGGCAAGTACTTTACCCTCATAAGCAATTTATTTCTGCTCTACTTGGGGTTACCTCCAGACTTATCTCATGATTGAGCATTTGTTGCACCTTACATATTTCATGTTTGTATGCACAAGGAGTATAAGAAAGTGGCTAGTTCTTGGTTCTCTCTCAATTCCCCATGTTTATAGAAGGTTCTTTAGGGTTTAATGAGAGCTAGATTATCACACTACCTTGTCAGAGAGAAAGGGTTCACCATCTGCTATAGATACCAAGCTAGCAAATTCACATTATGTATCCTCGCCTAAGATTTTTCCTCAAGTTTCAGATCGACCACTTTCAGAGAGGATAAAAGACATTTCTAGAGATCTTGAGTACCAATCAATAGTTGTAAATCAACCAAGGATGGTACAACAACATCCACCACCTCCACCACTCATGCTAATGGTGCATGTGTTATAGTGCGGTCTCAAGCTCTCTTTCTTCGAGCTAAGGATAGGCATTTTAGTGGAGGATCACTTTGCAACATTCTTTTCTTACTATGTCAGCAATCAAATCACAGATGATATGACCAAATGCAAGGCATTCACTTAATCGATGCATGGATATGCACAATAGTGGGTACTTATGCTGGAGGCCGAGGAGAAGCAAACTTTGACACTCTCCTCTAAACGTTTATAAGCACATTCTCTTAGGAGGTTCCCTTGCAACAGTTTATCCAAAACTTATTCCAATTTTGACAAGGTGCAAATGAGTCCATATTGAACTATATGATGTGATTCAAGGCTTTTTGGAAGATTTACCTTGATAAGAGAGTGACACAGGAGGATTCCATCTTAGTGTCAACATTTGTACAAGGCCTCAAGCCTGGGCTCCAAAGGAAAGTCACCAAACACTACCACCAGCAATGCTTTGACGCCTATATACATGCTATGAAGCTTGAGTTGCAGATGTTCCATGATCTCGGTATCTCCTTCATTAAGGAGCTCATCTAGGGACCCTAAGCAGCTTGTCCTTGTACCTTTGCTTGCATCACAACATCATAGCAAGTTATAGAAAAGATGTTTGTTGTAGTTAAATCTGTCTCAGCGGAGTTCAAGGAGTACAAAGCAATCCTTTAGCAACAACAGTAGAGCAGGTTCATGGAGGAGCTCTGAGAATTGAAGATGGCTGCACAAGACCACCCTTGATGACAACTCTGTTGGTGTGAGGAGTGCAAGGTTTAGTCACATAGCATAGCTCGTTGTTGGTGGCTACATTTAGAGTTACGCCTACAGAGATAGATGCCATGTGAGTAGAGAATCTAGCACAAACCATTTACAGAAAATATGGCCCTAGACACCTCCATGGAGTACCATGAGATGCTCCATCACCATGCCATCTAAGCACCACTAACGAATGATCGCAGCAAATTCTTGGTGAATACAATTCATATGGCAGAGGAGTTGACAGCCAAGGTGGCTACTTGAGCTTAGAGAAAGGCACAAATAGCAATAGAGGAGTTGGATACCACACTGACACTAGTTTTAGCATTTGTTTCCCCTCTAGTTCTCACTGCTTACAAGTTGCCCTTCCTAGAGACATTTGCAGTAGTGTCAGTGTCAAAGCTGATATCTGGAGTTCTAGTGTCTGCATGCATGCCAAACTTCACCAACATGTAGCCTGAAAAGTCTCTTTTGATGTCAAGCTGTCACTCAAGCAATCTTATAGACCAGGTCCTAACAATTCTAATCATGACAACACTTGCCGGTCTTTGTCTACAATTTCTAGCTTTGCTTTAGCAGTTTGAGATCCTAGTGAGCGCCTTTTTCAGCCCCAGACATGACTTCCATTTTTATTGTCAATGCCACAGTGGTTCTTGATTTAGGCACATTCATAGTTTTAACAGCAATTGCAGGGCATTAATGTGGAGGCTCTTGCTGACTTCTGCTCAGCCACAAACATTCTCTCCTCCACTCTTTCTCAACAAGTAAGCCTCCAAGTCCAAAACTATTCCAAGGTCATGCTAAAGACCTTTGTAAATCACTATAGCACCTATGGGAATTTGCTGAAATTTCAGCATTCTCATCCACCATCATGAGTCCATAGCTAACTTCCTTGTTGTGGATTACATTGCTTTGGGAGCCTCCTCACAGGAGAAGTCCGTCATCTTGGGGCAGCCATGGTTAGATGCAACACCTTGTGTCTTTGACTTCAAGCACAAGCAACTATAAATTGGGAGAGGAGATAGCTAGGTGATAATTCTCAATGATAAGGGGCAGGTTTTGGCATCCCAAGACATGGTTAAGGTCACAATAACACCACCGAACTCCTCTCCACAATGATCTGTTACTTCTTCGTCAATTGTTAGCATGACGATGGAGTCTCAGTTTTGAGATGCAATATGATTGATTTTTTGTATATAGACTGAACTTTATCCTTGACTTCTCCTCCATCCACTTTGCATCACCACGTTCACTCTGGCTCTAGGTGGCTAAAGATCCAAGCAAGATTCTTGGGATTCCAAAAATGCCCAACTTGGAGGAGAACACGGTTTTTGTGATGCCTTTGAAGAGCAACTTTTTTGAGACTATAGGGACACCAGAGGACACTCTACAACACATTCTCACATAACTAGAGGTGCTAAATCCAATTTTTCCTAGCTCAAAGATTCCATACAACTCTATCGATAGGAGCAAAATCCGTATGAGTTTTCAGGTAGAAGCAGTGGCTCCTAAGCTTGTGGAGCACAAGGCCCATCCACATAAGGTAGAGATGCAACCTTGGCCATTGGATGAGACCACTTCACTCATTAACGCAACATCACCCGCATTCACATTGCCGAGGGATTTGTAGCCATGGAGCATGATTTCTCTTCCTCCCTTGAAGCTCTATTTTGTTAAAGTGGGATTTATTCAGTAAAATGGGACTAAATACAAATTTTCAAGTATTTAAAAATGACGTGAAATTATATGTTTTTTGTCCAGGGGCTAGACATATCTGGGGCATGGTGACTAGCGCGGTGACTTTGTGTCCAGACTGAGTCCATCTGGTTGTATAATAAATCTCATTGTCAAGGTGAACAAGCCGAATCTGAAGCTAAAGAAGAGCGATGGCATGCGCGCACACACTATTTGTTTGTTCATTGAGCGTGTGGTGAGCTTTCCAAGATGAACGTCATTCCTATTAGCCAGACATATAACTTAATGGTGAGAACATTTAGATATTATTCAATGTTATCTTTTTCTAACGAATCTAATTGTGAAGGTGTAGCAAGAGGCATTGCTAGTCTGGAGAAGTCATTTAACTCATTTGACCCTTAGTGCATTTTCATGAAACTAAATAACATTCATATTATTAAGGAATTTCTCTAGTACCTTTTTTTTACGACATAGAGGCTTGCATTTCTTTCAAAGGTGATTTAGTAAAAGGCCTGAGGGCACATGCCATTCTATTTCTCAAACTGGTATTAAGATATACTAGTGCAAAGGGAAAAAGGTATTTGGTGATCAAGTAAATGGCATGAGGGCACACGCCATTATATGCCTAAGCGCTAGTGGACACCTCCTTTTTGGTACTCTCAGCGGTACTATCATCCTTCTCCGGGTCAGTTGTTTTGCTTTGGATTGTTGTCTCTGACATTACTAGGGCGTTCTCGATAGTTGTTAATGTTGCTGTTTGTTCAGAAAAATGATCACCTGGAGTATAGTACGGGGAGTTTGGAAGACTTATATATTCTACATCTTCACCTATCTCCTTCTTTGTCTCCTTTTCTGCCTCACTTACAGATTTTGTGCTTGCCATGAGAACGCTCTTCACCCTAAAATATGGAGTTCGTTGTGTTATAAAAGGAAACCAACACACACGCTGCAAGGGAATGATGGTACATAAAGCACGTAAGCCCACAATATGGGTTTATGTGCCATTAATATGGGCCACACGCCATATTATTAGATTTATGCACGTGTGATTGGTAAATGCATATGTCACATCATCTTTGTTTTACCTCACACACTATATCAGGCCTAATGAACCATATCACATGTGCGCACATGCTATATATATGGAGAAGTATTATGCAAGGATAGAAAAATTCAATGCATGATTGTGGAGAGCAATGGCATGAAGCCACATGCTAAATAACATTTTAGAGAAAGAATTAAAATAAAAACATGCAAACAGTACTGAGTGGACCAAGACTTAGAAGTGCACAATTGAATGAGGTATTTCTAATAAATATTTCACTCACCTCATATAAGAATGGCTACCACTCTCAAATGGCGTATCGCCTCATGCCATCACCTCGCAATTTGTTATAACAATTCGATGAATTCATATTCGGCTTGTTCACCTTGAACTTTAAGTAAGATTTGCTAGAACAACTAAGAATTTATACTTGTTATTTGTATCATCTCACCTAGGAATGGCGTAAGGCCACATGCCATCACGCCTCCTCTGATTCAGATTCGGATTGTTCACCTTGAAATAAAATATATTAGAAACTTAGTAAAGGAATATTAATGAATCTCACCTTGAACCCGGGTTATGAATGCTCTTTCTGCATCTCTTGCATAGTTTGTCAAGGTGATGGTGGCACTCTGCTTCCGCATCCAACCATGCACAACATTATTCACCGATATGCTCATGCTGGGATCCCTTGGATTCAGCACCCATCTCTTTTCTAGGCAATCCTTCGTATATCCGGAACTTGGCTTGAACCACTCCACAGTTACATTGAAGGAGTTAGTTTCCGCGTCCTCCTCTGCATCAGTGATGCAACGCCCCACCCATATCATTTGTTTTTTATTACTGGGTCTGACAAGTACGACCATTCCTTTGCAGACCTGTACTGGATTGAATGCTGAATCCGGCTTCTTGTTCCTCGGCCCACAATAGTGATCCTCAACATCGTTATCTGTCACTGCATTTCCAGAGGACATTGTTCTGCTACTATCTGGTGCTCTGGGTTCTGGCCAAAAGGACTTTTCCAATTCTTCATATACAACCGGCCCATTTTGGATAGCAGATATAATCTTCTCCCAGTATTCGAGCAAAGGCTTGCACCTCTGAAAATAGGATTCTCCACCAAACACCAACCCCCTCTTCCAGAAGGCAATATGCTGTCTAATCCCGGCCACTATACTTTCCTGGTCTTTGAGTCCATCCGGGTGCATCGGCCGTGGGGAACCCTGAGGAATCATAGGTTCCCCAGTTATGGGATCTCTCTTGAAGAGTTCAATGCCGTCCACTGGCAGCCACACTGTGTGTCCCATTCTCTCATCTTGTACCTCATCACTGGAGCACTGTCACGCATGCTGAAATGAAACTGAAGAGGCTTGGAGTGGCCAATCAGCGTTTTGGATCCGTCCTTGATGTAGCCTCTTACAAACCCCTTAAAGTCTGGAACCTCTGTCACAAGTGCAGCTTCAACAGTGCCTTTGATGCAATTTTGGAATTCATCGTAGAGTTGTGGGAGGGTGAGGACATTGGATCGCCGGAGGGACTCTGCCAGGTGACTGAATATGGCATCAACGTCTTCATGAGTGTGCCCAACCATGAGAAAGCCAAGTGTAACTGTTTCAAATATGCCTTTGGCAACAAGCATCGCCAAGTACGTGAAGATGTACATGTTTTTGTTCTCACTGCCAGCATTGTCTGTTTGGAGCAGAAGATGGGGTGGAAGGCCACATCGGCTGCAAGAACTTCCTTGAGATTCTGCTTCATTTGGATGAGGCTGTGCATTCACCGGGCGACCAACCTCGTCGGAATGGCATGAGGCCTCACGTGATAACCCTACAATCTGACGGCCAACATATTCACTGGGATGGCATGGGGCCCCACGCGATACTGCAAGCCTTTGCTCCTCCTCCAGCTGAACCTTGTATGGGGTTCGATTGACAAGGGCCTTATGCAAGGGTTGGCCGTTCAGCTCAGTCTGCGCACTTTGCAGAGACCTTAAGTGTTTTGCTAGGGACGCAATCATCATGTTTGCACCCCCGCCACCCCATAGAGGTACAAAGAAGTTCCCATAGTTCTGGGCACCATGCCCATGAGCGATTATGCCAAACAGAGACACAGGCAGTTGCATGGATGAAGAGATTGCCTTGGGGGCAGGATTGAGTGGAGGTAAGCACGTCTTTTTCTGGTCCATTTTGTCGTGGATGATGCAGAGGTAAGAGTCAGGTCTCTCCATGGAGAGAATCCTGTTATGATAATATGCAGTTCTGCAGCTTCTCTACTCGATGTTGTGGTCGAGCCGCCTTCTAACCAACGTCTCTCGCTCTTGAGCGATGCAAGAATTCTTCGACAAAGCCATTTTGATAGCAGTGCACTCGTCACACTTTGAAAAGCTGGAGTACTTTCCTATACTCACATCCCTAAACCTGTTGCTCCACAATCTACTAAATCTAGATTGGCTCAGCTTCCTGTAGCCATTACTCTGGAGTTCCCGATTCACATCTTCCAATATGGCCCCCTTGGTATACATGGAAGGGAGAACTCGTTGGGTGTCTCGTGTTCCATCTTCCAAGAGGCGGGTTTTATGTGGTTGCTACTCGCTACATGTCTCGACAAACCTCTTGAAGATTGCCTCTCCATATACAACATGACCCCTGGTTTTGTGCGTACCATCGTTCCCATGGACTGCCTGTTGAACCCTTTGTTCCTCGAACTCAGTTTTGATTCTGTAGAATGTGGTTTGAGGGACTCCATAAATGATTCTCTATTCCTTCATGCAGACCAAACCCCTCTGGAAGACTATGGCCCCCACCTGATGTTCTGAAGCATCAACAGATGACCGGAATGCCTCATACACAAAATTGCGAGCTGCCTTCCAGGACAATGTCTTGTATCTTGCTCTCTCCTCTTCAATAGCATCCCAATCAGCATATTGACAGCACCTCCTCTTGCAACAAGCAACTGTCGAGACCATTCGAACCTCCATCGCCATTTTCTGCCTTTTCGGTTCGTTGCTCAGATCCCTTTGGCTACGCTTTAGGAAGCTGTACTTTCTTTTCCCATGAAGAGATGTTTTGTCATCAGTTGTAGTGGTGTTTGATTGTGAATCCTTCACATTCTCAAACACTAAGTGCCTCAATTTCCACTGCACAATGCTTTTAATAGTCAGATTGTTTTCTTCTGTGTCAACAACCTCTAAAATCGCAACTCTAATATCATCCCAGCCCAATTCTTGATTAGCAACCGCATCTCTTGGATCGACAACTGTGGCTAAGCCCTCAGCTATCACCTCTCCCTCGGGGTTGTTTAGAAACACCTTTGCCTGAATCCATGTAGCACGGTTCTTAAGATCCACGAAGGGAACATGCGTCACACTTGCGGAGGCCATTCTGAAAGTGCAAAAAAGAAGTTAAGACCATACAAAAAATGATTAGAGAATGGCCTAAATCATAACATACCAAACAACCTCAATAGCATGAGGCCACATGCCATTATTCAAACATGCTATTGACACCCACGTGAAATTTCGCATTCACAAAATTGGCATGAGGCCTCATGCCATCTTGATATACACACAGCTGCAGGCAAGTAAAAACATACATGACAATACGCTAGCCATGAAATTGCAAGGGCCCAAGATGGCATGTGGCCTCATGCCATTTCTAAATGTGGTCCTAAGCCATTCCATGGTGAACATACTAGGAAGCACAAGTGCCGAATATCAAGAGGAAGCGGTAGCCACACCAAAGACAGTGTCGCTCGCAACACCGCAACTACTCGTAGCACCGCTCGCAACACCGCAACTGCTCGTAGCGCCGCTTGCACAAACTGCCACTCGCATAAACTGCCGCTCGCAATGGCGCTCGCAATGCCGCAACCGCTCGTAGACGCATAAACCACAGCTCACAACGCCGCTTACACAAGCAACGCTCACTGCGCTCAGCGGAACCAAGAACACGGCGCACAAAAATGATAGACCTAGGAATGAGTTCGAAAATTCAAAAAAAACACACACTTGAACATCACATCAAATCCTCTGACAAACCAGATCTTATGATTCCTCTGACAAATTTCAAACTGAGTAGCTTCTAGACTTTGCTGTCGGAGGTTGAACTTTGTCACATCATGTCCTTGCCTCGATCCAGCTATGCCATGTTAGTGATTCGAACTTTGCCATGCCATGTCAGCGATCCGCGCCAAGATTATTCGCCGTGTAAAGGAATAATTATGCTGTGTGTGTACGTCCATTTATGGCAATATAAGGCCACACGCCATTCAAAGAATAATGCTAGTCGAGCATTTTTTGGTGCATTTTTGGGTTCAAAATTGCATGAGCCCACATGCTATAAAGTTTACCTGTACCAAAAATAGAAACAGCTTTATTTACTTGGGAATTTAAATGGTTGAGGCATTTTTAAACTTACAAATACATGCCCTACTTACATTCCTTTGGTTGCTTAAAATTCAAAAATATTATAAACCTTTCTTTTTGCATTTTCAATGTTTTCAATTATGGTTTTTGATTTTCGTAGGACTAGCCTAGTAATCTATTTGCATCCCGTCATGTTTATAGCTGGCTTTCGTTTGTCCCCTTCGCTAGCTTGAGATACATCTGCTCGGCATCTGCCTCTTACAGCATTTGCCCAGAAAGGGCATCTTTCTTCACACAGCATTTGCCACATGTTTAGGGTTTAGGGTTTAGCAATTCAGTAGCTTGATAAACATGCAAATACAGAACTTGATGCAAAATCCTTTGATATGTCACAATGCCCCTAGGACCATAAACACATTTCAATAGAGAGGGTCCTTTCATTTCATAACTCCTTACGTAGATCTTGGTGAAACCAGAGTTAGTGAAGTTGGTTTCTTGTGATCTTGCATCTGATTGTGATGTCCCTTTGCAGTGTCGATGGAAAGGTCAATACACACCAAACTGTAGAATCTTGGAGCAAAATAACGGTCGGATCTATGGCAAATGCCCCTAAAACATTGTAAGGCTTGTGTGGTCTCATGTGGTGTCTGATCGAGATGCTTCTTTGTAAGGTCATCAAGAAGGACATTGTATACCATTCTTTATTTAGCTGAACATCTGGCATTTTTGGAAATACAAGATGCTTTGGAATATCCAATCATGCATGGTATAAATATAGCAAGGGTATTAAATGATATCCCAATCATGATCTTTCTTTTGGATTTCGCATGCATGCAGTCCGAGGAATGATGGCGTTGCGGATTTCTTTTGGATTTCACGTGCATGCATGCGCGCGGCGATCCAGAAATTAATGGTGGCGCCCAAGTCCGAGGAATGATGACGTTGCGGGATTACCAACCGTCGTGACATTTCGCGCGTGTGAGGTTAGGTTTTGCATCGTACTCGCGCTCGTATCGCGCTCCCACTCGCGATCACGCTCACATTCGCGCTCATCTACCTTCTCTACAGGTTCCTCATGTGCATTGGCATCCACTCGCGCTTGCATCACACTCGCGCTCGCATCGCACTCGTGTGCATCGGCGTCCACTTCAAGACACACCCAGTTTGTAACTTTGCCGCCAACTCTGCCGCCCACTCCGCCACCCACACGTAGCCCACTTGGCGTCCCGGGAGATTTCAGTGCCACTCTCCAACTGTAAGTGGCAGAGTTAGCCTTGCTGCTATGATCCGCTGCACACACAGTGCACATTTCGCCAGCGAGTCCGGCCTCGATTGTCACGCCTCCATTCGGCTTCAAATGGTAAGTCTTTTAGGCCAAGTAAAAAATGGCATGAGGCCACAAGCCATTCAGTAGCAACATTGGCATACACCGATTGGGCTCTTGAGTGCAGTCCGGTTACAGATGGCGTGTAGCCTCACGCCATCTTAGGATGTAGCCTCAAGACATCTGATGCAGTGGTGAATGGCGTGTGGCCTCACGTTATTTCCAGCTACTAGCTTTTCATCTGTCAGCTCTAATTGTTGTGCATTTCTGAATAGGCGAGGAATTGCGTTCTTCTTCTAGCCACTGTCAATATGGATGCAGAGAAGGGGGAGGAGCTCACCAGTTGGACTTTTGGGATGGAAGGCGAGGATCTGAGGCTGTACAACACAGATGGTGGGAGAAAAGAATGCATGGGGATCCTCATCCAAGTGACAGACACTCCATGCAGTTCCATGCAAGAATATGGACTGGCACTTGTGGTAGAGACAGCGTCCGCCTTCAAGATCCACCTTGCACATCCTAGCGGCTTCCCGGAGGGGGGCAGCGGCTATGAGGAATTCCTAGAGGGAGCTAGGGAGAGGTTGTCCAGGAGGCCCACAATTTCAAAGACGCTGCGGGTCTATGAAGATCACATGGAATCCACGGACCTCACCTACGGCGATGTTCAAAAACTATATTCCAACATTGAGCCGTTGAGAGTGCCTCCAGTTCGCGAAGCGAAGGGGAAGGGGGTCGATCTGGAAACTACCCCGAAGCAAAAAAGGGTGGTCAAGCTCAAGCCGACGTCCGACTCTCCTGC
Source organism: Selaginella moellendorffii (assembly GCF_000143415.4). Lineage (NCBI taxonomy): Eukaryota > Viridiplantae > Streptophyta > Lycopodiopsida > Selaginellales > Selaginellaceae > Selaginella > Selaginella moellendorffii. The sequence continues at coordinate 1,384,939 of NW_003314302.1, read as the reverse complement.
TCCAAAAAAGAAGCTACTCGGTGATGCCATTGCCTCGGGTTCGAACACTACACCCACCAAAAAGAAGAGCCGCAAAGAGCAGAAAGAGCAAGAAGAGGCAGCAAAAATCGTCGCAGATAATAGTACTTGTTACTATTCCAACAACGTATATACAATCGACGTGAGCCGTATCAACATCCAAAGCAAATACAACCACAGGCTAGTATCTGATGAGTGGGTGGAGAAACTAAAGCAGAAGATGCTGGCAAGTCCAGTAACACCCGACATCGTAGACGTGATCCCCTACTACTGAACAATGAAGGGCGAGACGAGGTTTCTAGACTTGATCAATAGGAAGGTGTTGGACGATCAGAACATCCGGTTCTATGCCGTCTCCGGGCAGCATTCTAGCTTGGCGATGCAAGAGATAGTTGTGGATATTATGGTGGGCGAGGAGGTGAAGAAAGTCTTCAAGACAAGAGTTGTCCGCCTGATAAAAGGCAACTCGCCCCTCCGATCTATCATATACATCTCCCACACGCAGAATGTCAAGCAAGAAACATGCTACAAATCGGGTCTACACGAGACATTGGCACGAACACGGAAGCTCTGGGTTCAACTGAAGAAGCCACAAAAACTAGGACAAGGACGTGCACTAGCAACTAGCGCTTGGCAGGTAAGCCTCGTTGCATGTGGCATAGCATGTGGCCTCACGCCATTTCCATTGCAGGAATTCTCGAGTCTTCTTTCGAAAACACTGGGGGTCAATGACACACTCAGCATCCATAACATTCTACTCGCGACAAAAGTTGTTTTTGACAAATGGGTAGATGTGCTGAGGAGGTACTATGACGGGGAGTTGCTAAACTCAATAGGTGTGGAGGACGGCCGGAAGCCCAATGATTTGAAGCTCAACGCCTTGCGTTTCTCGCGGTCTCTAGATGACGACGACCTTTTGACAGTGGCTAATGCTCTTCTACGTGGTGAGGTAGTCTTCAACAAGACCAAAATGACTCCCGGCCATATTGTGACATACGAGGACTTGTGCACGACTCTGAGAGCTCGTGCGCTATTAAAGGATTGGATCTTCGAGCAAGTGGCCGTGGAGAGGGTGAGCATCGACACCACGCAAGAGATGATGGAAGAGCTGGAGTTGTCAAATGAAGACATCGACGAGTACATGAAGGGGGCCCCCAAGTTCATCGATCTGCTATAGGATGCCACGAAAAGTAAAGCTGAGAAGTTGGATCAGTATCCAAATTTCATTAAGAGGGATGTCGACTGCCGGCTTCAGAAACAGCTCAACCCCGCAGCAGAGGCCTATCGAGAACCTTACCGGGTATACATGAATTCGGATGAGGATCAAAGGTGGAGGAGCATCGTTTCCCGCAGAGATGAGCAGGTCAAGAACATCTTTTGTGTGATGGACTTCACAAACGAGGAGATCACTCATGCAGACGAAGTCAGCTCCATCATTGACTTAATGGTGGGACTTGCGGAGGTGGAATCTTCAGTCCACTATATGATCTACGACTCCGAATCCTATCACAAGTTCTGGAAGGCCTTGAACGAGGTGAAGGCTCGGTTGAAAGGCAAGGAGATGCGGGAGATCCATGGGATAATGGCTAAGAAGAAGATACCGACGAATGTCCGCATCTTCACACTCGCCCTTGTTATTGGTCCTGCAGCAGAGTGGGACTGGAGTGACTTCCCAGCTTCGTTCGACAAGGCCGATCGAATTGATCTGAGGGAGGTCAATTTACCCGTGCCTAAGGAACTGAAGACGGCTATGGAGCTTTCGAATCCAGAGAAAGCTCCAGGTGCAGCATGGGAAATGCTCAACTGGGTCTTCAACGCAATAGCGGGTGGGTCACCTGCTTCCGACTCCAAGGGCAAATGCGTTGTCGAGTACAACTGCGGCGGACTATTCTTTCGAGCCGCACTACTCAAGGGTGTCCCGTGTGTTGCGGTGACAAACTCCATTGAAGAGGTGACTTCAATGGAGCATATAATTACAGTTGCCAAAGAAAAACAGTATCTTCTTTGCGAACCTGGTGAGTACGCACTTTAAGTTTAAATGTTATCTCACAAGCTCTGTATGCAGGAGCGTGGCCACCCCCAGATGCTGAAACGGCGTTAACAGCTACTGTTGAAGATACCCATGTTGGGCTGAGCTCACAACCTGCACAAGGTAAGGTCACGTGAGGCCTCACGCCATTTTGATTATAGATCGTTGTGAATATTCAGACACGAGGACTGAAAAGCGCACTAGTGGCGCGTCGAAGAAGGACAAATAGACAAGCAATAGGAAAAAAGGAGGTACAAATTATATTTGCAATGGCGTGTGGTCTCATGCCATTCCTTGCAGGAGACACTTCTTCAAAGGCAAAATAGGCAAGCACCAGCCAAGCTCAAACTGACAGTGGTCATAAAAAGCAAAAGCACATTGGACAGTCATCGGGATCAGAGGCGTTTGATTTGAAAAGGAAGAAGGGCAACAAAAAGATGATAGGTAATGCCTCGCGGTTATGGCATGTGTGCTCATGCCATTCATTGCAGATCAAGGGCTGAGTGAAAGCAACCAGTCACCACCTCCTGACTCAGATTCCTATGGTGGACTCCCCTTCCCCAATCTCAATGGAGAGGTACAATGGATGAGGGATGCTTTTCAAGTCAGGGCCATGTTTTTCTCATCTCGTCGTCTTCGAAGGGTGCAAGAACGTGCAGACACCATGTTAAGACAGTTGGGTGAGGATACAGTCCTAGGTCACACACTAAAACAGGCCATGGATGTCTTGTATTTTGAGATGGAGACTCGGCTAGATGATTTTCCCAAGATGGTCCTGGAAGAATAAGCCATCCAGCCTGAGCAGCCTATGGAAGAAATGCAGGAGGGGGATGAGGAGCCAGAGAAAGATAATGAGCAGGAAGAGCAGAAGGACGAAGAGGAGGACAAAGAAGAGGAGGACGAAGAAGAGGAGGACAAAGAGGACTTGGATGGTCCTCACAATGGTGACGATCACAATAACAACGACGACGATGACGACGATGGCTAACCTGAGGTGGCCAAAGAGCAGCAGAGGAAGGTCATACAAGACAAACCATCAGGTAAATAATAGTACATCCATTCCTAACCTTTTACCATTTCTAACATTGTCCATGTAGGTCGTAGAGCAAATGGTAAGTAGAGATTATTCAGTTGAATTAATATACAAACTCTAGCCTTTAGTGTCGAGGAAGGATAGTGCCAAGCAAAGGTCGAAACGTATGTCCAATCCTTCAGAATCAGCAGTGTGCCCAAGTGATATCGGTCCTAGTTTCTCAATAGCAGTTGATGGTAAATACAGTATAGTCGATTCAATGTGCTAATGAGTTTGTTTTTAGTAGCACGGGAGGATACCATCTCAATCGAAGGGAGATATTTGGACATGCATATGGATCCGCCAGTGGACTCTACTTGCCTGCAAGAGTCATCAAAGCTGGTGGAGGCTACTATCCATATCAACGCCAAGCAAGCTGACCACGCTCCACTTGATGCTGCCCATACCACAGAGTCAATCTTGTCCACGTATCCAATTGACGGTGACCCGGCTGAGCCGCCCCAGCCGCAGAGGCCGCCCCAGCCGCCGAGCCGGTCGTATCCTCATTTCCAACAGACTCAACGTGTGCTCAATCGTCTGACTACGCACCGTTGGAACCTCCCTACACCGCCCCTGCTGCCTGTTCGGTCATGTCCACTTTGCCAATGGAGGCACCAGCTGAAATGGCGTGTGATCACACGCCATCGGAACCACCCCATGCCACTGTTGAGCCAGTTGTACCAGAGTCTACAGCTGAAATGGCATGTGCCCACACGCCATCGAATGCGATTGACCCCACATTGCAGAAGAGAGTATTTCCGCCCTTCACGTTTCCTCGACCAAAACCCTCTCAACGACCATCGGGAGCACCATTCGCTAATATTGTAGATGGTAAAATTGACTTGTACCATTTTTTATGCTGACGCATTTCATTTCAGAGTCACGGCGAAGGTACTGTATAGTTTTTGATCTGAACGGTGTCCTTTTCTCCCATGAGCGTGGCTCGTCCTCGAATGTCACTGCACCCTCCAAAGCCTGCGGTCGCAAGTTGGTCAAAAGAGACAAATTCACATTAATCACACGGGAGAAACTGTGGGATCTAATAATGACCATGCGACACTTAAAACAGAGGGCCGGGTTCAATTTGCAATTAGGAGTTTGGACATCCATGATGCGCCACAATGCATTAACGTTGCTACAGATGATGCACGATCAGACGCAAGTAATATTACCATTTGACTTTCTCCTAACGCAGGAGGATTGCTTGACTATGGTCCATGTGAGGGGTAGCAAGCCCATCTTCGTCAAGCCAAAGGCTGTAGTGATGAACCGGACTGCTAGGTCAAGTGAAATCCTCATCATCGATGACTCGCTGATTAAAACTGCAGCGAACACGCACACATATGCAGTGCACCCCATCTCTTGCAGTATGGAAACTAGGGAGAAGAAACCGTATGTTCTGGGGGACCTTGCAAAACGGTTTGGAGCGATGGTGATAGAGAACCGGCCAGTCCAGGAGGTGGCTGCAGAAATCAACCAAATGGCAGATGGAACGGTATATCAGAAGCCATTTGACCGGACAGACACCAGTCATCATTTATGGCATGTATATTGTCTAGCCAAGCACTATCCGCATCTCCATAATCTACTCAACCGGATGGGTTCTTCGACCACTGAACATGAGCGTGGACGTATTAGAGAAGAGATGGCATTACTATTGGGTTTAAATCCTGATAGTGTGGAGAGTGATGAAATTCCAAGATTATTGTATAGGCGTTGGAGGCAAAAAATAATAGTCTGAGATGGCATGTATTTATTTAAAAATGTAACTTATTATGGCATGGGGTTCCATGCCATTGTATTAATATTAAAAGACAATTCTTTGAGAAGATTTGCATTATACTAGAAGTGTTACAGCATGTTATTGGAAGTCTACGAAGTTGTTTTATTAATAAGGGGAAAGTAAAGATTGAATGGGGACTTGGGCTCCACCTAGACTCGGAGCAACTGAGCCAATATTAAAAGGATGGAAAGAAATTGGACAACGATGACAAGGAGAAGAGAGAGGTGAAGCAGTGGCAGGGGGAGGAGAAGTGATTGAGTAGACATTTCCTTGTTTAAAATAAAATGGCATGTGTCTCAATGCAGTTGAATTTTGTTATATTTATATACTATATAAAGGTTTGGAAACCTTATTTTACAAGTGGGATAATGACAATTCCCACTTTAACGAAATAGAGCATTTTGGAGATGATATCCACCAAGAAGTTTGTGATGTTGTACTAACCACCTTTACAGAAAAATCTCCAAGTCACATGTACTTCACCATGTGACCTTCTAAGTGATGATAAGAACACATTTGCAGTGACTCATAGATTGTTTCTAGCCACAACTTTTTCTTTGGACCATCTCCAGCCTTTAACCATAGTCCACAACACTTTGACACAATAGATGGACAAGGTGCATACAGGCCAAAATCTTGCAGATTATTTACTCATTAAAGGTGGCAAAAGTAGCACTTTTTCTCCACCACTAGCCTAGCTCTTTTCAAAAGCTTCTCCAGCCTTGAGACATCACATTAGACCTCTCTAACCACAGGATATTACCCGTGACCTCACTCATAGCATAACATCTTTTATGGTCACTCACAATTTACTTAACCATTAGATTCTTGTGAGCGCTTCTGATTGAGTTCACTACTTTGGAGACTCCTCCTTCCATACTCTAGGGGCTCCATAGGTCACCACATACAGCCAAGCTCCAGATTTCATCATATTGGCAATACTAACACATCACACATTGGAGGGTGAAATGGTTAGCTTTTGCAGCATCTTTGGCTTCCTTCAAAACTCTTTATGATCTCTTGGCATAGATTCAATCTCCAGGAGAGAGTTTTCCAAACTTCCTATGTTATGAGATTTTTTCTTTTCTTCCTTTTTTCTTTCTTTTCAATGTCTTTTTCCATCTTTCTTTCATTTTTTTTGCTTTGTTTTATATGGTGTTTCTAGGATGGAGTAATCATGAGCTTGGACTTTCACCTTAAGGCTGCATCAACTCCTCTCATCTGGGAGGTCATCCATTTCACAGTTTGCTACTCAAGGTTCCTAGGTTTTTTTTCACTTTATTTCACTCCCACTATCATCAACATCACTCTCCACCACTTACAGTTACAATCATTCATTCTATTACTAACTACACCATTGTTTACCACTCACTACAATTGTCTGGTTCACATTTCTTCACTTTTCTCATCATGCACACATGGCCTCAGGGATCTCACTCTATTCATCATCACTATATGCAATAGCCACACCAAAAAGCAGCCAATCTAACATGCTAAACTCAAGATATGACTTAAACTATTTTGATGCAGTGAGTATGGGTAAATCTAAGACAATTAGTAGCTGATTTTTGAGAGATGGTTAGACCTGATGCACACAAGAGACTAAGTATTACTATGGGTAGATATTTTACCCAATCCCATATTCCTACAGTAGAAAAACACAATGATTCTAGCAGATGCCCATAAAGATTACAAACTTTTTTCTTCTTCCGTAATGAGCACACATGCTACCAACAACTTCAACTATATTCAAAGGGTGCCAAATCCCCTCCACTATGACTCCATTATAATCAACTAGCAATTTCTTCCACCATTCATCTATTAGGCTGTCATCTTCCATCATTTTCGCAGTTACCATTCCTAGGCAACACATTAACTTCTATCACTTCATTCCCTTGGAACTTTGAGAACAGCTGGGCTATGATTGAGGTACCTCCATTTCTAACAACCATATAAATACCATGTTTCAAAGTTATAGTGCTAATTGAGCGACATTGTTCTTGTGATTCAAGATTATACATCATTTAAAAAGCTTGTGTATATATGTTTATTGTTCTTAACAACTTATCTAATTGTAATAAAAAATTAAGATCACAATTTGTGTTGAATGAATTTTTCTTTCTAATATTTGTAGCCTCATATATATTGAACATGTAAAATTATCTATATGATAATGGCATGTTGGCAACAGGATATGTTGAAGCAATATTGTTATAAATTTGACAGTGTATTTTAAAGCCATATAGGCCTTTACCACTTAAAATATCAACATTTTAAAATATAAATTATGCTTTTGCATTCTGAGTGCTTGGAATATGGAAAGGGAATATAGAAAATGTGCATATCAATTAGCTCAAAAACTCTAGCTTATATATAGAAGCAAGTGGTCCAGATTGAAACCAATCCAATAGCTACCAAAATCCCATTACGCTAATATTAGTATATGGCATTGTAGCTATACACTTGGCTCTCACATCATTCCCTCCTCTTGGAATAATGAAAGACCATCAGGGTTATCTTGTAGATGGGCCAGGATCTGGAGGAACATCCGGAAGAGGCATCAGCAGATTTGTAGGTGGTATTAACTGCTCCTAATCCCTTTATATGAAGCGTTTCAATCGCTACACATGCATAATCTCTGGAGGATCGGCCTACTAGACGTCATGCCGAACCTCATTGTTAACTACAAATTTTTCCTTTCTAATTTGCCAGCTTACCTTGTCTATCCGACCAACACTACCTTGGCTTTAGCTAAGTTCCTTCACCAAGGTTCTCGCTTATTGTACCAGCTCCTACTTGGTCCTATTTGGGTTCAACTACTCATTACACAAACAACAGAGTGTTAGCCATCCATCCACGGATTCCCAAATCTCTCCCAATCCCCCTCTCCAGGTTAGATTCGACTTAAGGTTCAGCTACACTCCCCGTAGGCACAAGCAGCCAAGCACACCAAGCCTCCAGGTTCCTAGCATTCCTTGGTACAACAAGACTTGATCATAGGACCCTTTAAATCCCAAGCCTTGGATGCAACACTTGCTTCGGGACACTGGGGCGAAACACTGTGGCCTAACAGCCCAGTATGGGTACCTCTACCCCCCCACTTCCATCCCACAGGGAAGGCCTAAGCCCCTAGGAAGGGCAAGGACCAATAAGCCGCAAGGTACTTAAGTGGGGCACCACTCCACATAAGTCGGGAGCACTGCAATCGGTTTCCCTTCCAAGAGTGGGAGCTGCTCTTGAGCACTTCCTTGGGTGGCCCCTCCGACACCATCTGAGTCCATGCTCACTCCCACCCACGGCCCCTTGGCCCCAATCTTAATCTCAACTCAGTCTTGGACTCGATCTTAGACTTAATCCTATCTGATGAACTCTTTATCATTTTTGTCATGCTTTCGGGGATCTTTTAGCCTACGACACCTCGGGGAGTTGGTTCCTTACACTCAACTTGCCGCAACACCCGATATGGTCCTTTCCACTACCTAAGAAGCCCTTTATATATACCACATACCATAAGATGGGGAAAATGGATTAACACCAAATCATCCACTTTGGACTTCGCAGGTGGACGATGATGGGAGTTGTAGCCCCATTATTGTCCCATTTGTACGCGGCCTAAGTGTTCGGCAAACTCTACTCGGACAAGTGGAAGAATGCTCGTCAAAAACTAATCCCACGACCTAACATCGGTAGCTCGTGGCAATCGCAAAGGTAAACTCAGCTCCATTGGTAATATTGGATCATGACCATATAGAAGTTTATATGTTGAAGCATCAACTAAACTTTGCACCCCTATGATACATGCATACCGAAGAGATGGCAAATAACCATCCTAATCTGAATGCTGAAAGTTCACATACTTCACAATCATCCCTTTGAATGTCTGAACAAGCTGTTCCACTAAACTGTTTGATTGTGAATGATAAACACTCGTGAAAGTGTGGCGTATCCCCAACCGAGACGTCAAAACATGAAATGTCTTAGCCATAAACACGGGACCATTATCCGAAAGAATCCACTCTGGACAAGAATGCTGAAACACCACTCAATTGAGGAGGAAGTATCCAATAGTAGTTGCAAAGGCACTAGCAAGAGCACCAACTTCCACCTAACGAGTCAAGTAGTCAGAAGCAATATAACATATTCATTGCCAGTGGAAAAAGTCCCATAAGATCAAACGCCACCAACTCAAATAGATGGGAAATTGTAATTGACTCCAACCGTCCTTCCGCAGCACGAGGGGGAGTATTACGAGCTTAGCACCAAATGTAGCTACACATATACCGGATAATATCATATCGCATTTTCGGTCAATAAAAAGACCTGCACAGCTTCTCAGTTACACGACGATATCCCATATGCCTATCTAGAACAGGAAAATCATGGTAGGCATAGAGAAATTGTAGAATAAAACTAAAAGACACCACCAGCCATAAATGATTATCAAGATTCGTTCCCACAAAATAGAAAAGGCCGTCTTTAAGGCAATATTGAGAATGTAAATGCCGGAAAGGCAAGTCATCAGCAAGTGATGCAGGATTCTCAAACCCATCATGAAGCCTTCGAATTCACAACTCAATCTTTTGAGCTTCACGAACCTCATCAAGAGAAGGTAGATTTTGCTTTGTGCCTTGTGGACATTGAACGTCAAGTACAGCAACCGCCGATGGCATAGAATTCTTGTTTAGAAAATCCACAGATGCTGGAATAACAGGCTTGTCAGAAATATGAGAAGAGAGTGGAGAAGGAAGAGGAGCTCGAGAAAGGGCATTAGCATCAACCATAAAACTCCCTAGGCAATGAATAACATCAAAATTATATATCTGAAGCTTCAAAGCCCATCAAGCAATACGACCAACCAGGTTCTTTCGCTTCAATAATGAAGTAACAACAGCATGGTCACTTTCAAGTAATGTCTGAGAACCATGTAGATATGCATGAAGTTTCTCAAAACCCCAGACTGCTGCTAAACACTCCTTCTCTGTCGTGGAGTAGTTCATCTCTACTAGTTGTAATTTACAGCTTATATATGCAATGGGATGGCGTTGACCAAGCACACTCGAGTTCTCTTGCATCAACACACCTCCAAGACCAATGTCAAAAGCATCCACACGCAAAATAAAAGGTCGAGTGTAGTCAAGATATGCCAAAACCGGAGGAGTCATCAATAGCTCTTTGAGATCCACGAACGCCTATTCACAATTCAAAGACTAAATGAAAGATGACGTTGATGACTTCAACAATGCTCGCAATGGTGTAGTGCGATCAGAAAGATGATCCACAAAACAACCAAGATACTGTACTTTGCCCAAGAAGTGCTACACATTATTCACACACTTCGGAGTAGGGAATTTTAGAACAACCACAAGTTTGTCATGATCAATTTGCAAACCCTCACGAAAAATACAGTACCCAAAATAACTTGTGTCTTTGGACCCAAACACGCACTTCGACCACTTTAGCTTTAAACCAACGTCGCGTAGCTGATCCAACACTTTACAAACATCACGAACATGCTCCTCCCACATCCCCTCCGAGTGGAGCAAGACATCATCAATGAAGTCAGCAGTTACTTTTGACATATCACAAAGAACCTCATCCATCATCCGTTAGAAACTTGCTAAAGCATTGTTCAAACCAAACGGCATCACTAAGAACTCGTACAAACTAAATGGTGTACGAAAAGTAGTATTAAGAATATCTTCTTCGGCCATCGATACTTGTCAATACCTAGAAGCAAGATCTAGCTTAGTGAACCAATGACTTTGCCCCAGATGATCCAAAAGATCAATAGTGTGAGGAAGAGGGTACACATCTAGGATCGTCACTTCCTTTAATGGACAATAGTCGATGCAAAAACAAATACTCCCATCAAGTTTTGTCACAAGATAAAGTTCACATGCCCAAAGACTCCACAACTTTTGAATAATGCTCTTCTCCAACATCTCTTTGACGTTTGCACGTAAAATCTTGATCTTCTTAAAGTGACTGATGACAAACAAGAACCTTGATTGGACGAGCATCCCCAGTTGGAATTGGATGACGTATGGCAATCTTGGCCCCAGATGATAAGTCAAATTCAAAGAGATTAGAATACTCCTTCATGAGCCAGTCAACTGTTGCAACACAAAGATCGTCGAAGGGATTAGAAAAGGGAAGAGTAGAACAAAACAGAAACAAAGGAGGAAATAGTGGGGGAACAAAAGTAATGGAAATAGAGGTAGAAGTAAAGGAACGAAAAGGTACAGAAGTGAGAGGAATAGATGAAACATAAAGGAGTATGAGACAAGGGGGAAAAACTTCAAAGTCACACTTGGCATTATTGCACTGCAACCAATCCATATCAAAAATGAGGTCAAAAGCTTGACTTGACACCACCCATAATGACTGCAACTCAAGCTCACCATAAAGAATGAAAATTGGTTCCGCCGCACGACACAAGTATAGATGGCAACATGTGGTAACATGTCGAGCATTAGAAGATAAACTTGAACCTGTATCAACCAACATGGAGAGAATAATGTGAGACCTCTTGTTATAAAATGAGCTTGGAAAGTAAACACTGGATGAACCGCACCTTCCACTGTGTATGGAAGAACTCCACGTGTGTTCAGGCGATGCTCCGCAACAAACTTTGCCGAAACAAAGTTGTCATCGCTCCCACTATCCAGTAAAATCCACACTAGATCGCCACGGAACACGCCCTCCAGCATTAAAGCTGATTCACGTGTATCCTCGAGCTCCATTTTGTTCCATACACAGTTGAGTTGACGAGCAACGATCAAAAGTCTCTTCCTCCGACCGGAATGGTCGTTCTCGTCCTCACACTGTAAAGCTTGCAACTTTTTAGTATCTGACTTACTGTGAGAAGATGATTGGCCATTCTTCTTGTCCTGCTGCTTGTTCTTCAACTGTGGACAATCAGCCTTGTAGTGTCCAAATTCACCACAATGATGACAACCTTGTCTATAATTCTTCACAAAGAACTTCTGCTTCTTGGACCCCTTTGCATCTGAAGTAGTCACCACCGACTTCAACTTGTAATGCTTGTTCCCATCCTTGTGTCCACGGCAATCATCACGACGATTCTTGACAGAAGGACTCCACGAACGCTTGCGAGACTTGTGCTTGTCATTGTCAAGTCGACGAGCCGCATCAAAGAGCTCCTCCAAACTCTTTGTAGGCTGAGAATGACGCAAGTGTTGCTGCATGCTCTCACTATGTAGGCCATCAATGAAGTAGGACTTGTTCTGATATGGATCCTTCGTTGGAACACGACTAATCAAGCGAGTAAGCTTCTCAATATAATCCCCGAGCGTCATTTTCCCTTGCTAGAAATGGCAAAGTTCTGTACGAGCATTCTCCACGTCGTCATGAGGGGCAAAACGTAAATGGAAAGCAGCCTCAAACTCATCCATGGTAGACACTGGTGGTTTCTTATCTGCAACACGGGACTCTTCAAGCCAATTCCACCATTGAAGACCCGCATCATGCAAAACCACCGGAATAGCCACTAAAGCCTCTGCATCTGGAATTCCTCTAGCAGCCAAGAACTTCTTCACATTGGCTAGCCAAGCGAGACACTCGTCCACACCACCATCACCGGAAAAGGTTGGAATCTTGAGTCGATCTACCAAAGAAGGCTTACTTGGAGCGTTACCCCGTCCAGCCTCGAGTGCCTCAACATGCCCACGCATGGTATCCATCATGCCATGCATCTTGTCTTGCATCTCTTGCTGATTTCGATTAAGGGCTCACAGCTCATGAACCACATCTTGAATAGTCCAAATCTCCGCAGCTTCGTCAGCACCATCGTCGACACCACCATCGACAATAGGATTCCAGTGTTCAGCTTGGTCGGCCATCGTAACTAATCCTCTGATACCAATGTTATGATCCAGCGCAAAAAGACAAAGATCTAATTGCCCTAAATTATGCTATGCCACCTCTTGAGGTTCCTCACCACCCAACCACCCCTGAGCTACCTCAAAAGCTCCACTGCGCCACCGCTCCACTGTGAGCCCTAGGGTAGGTTAAGTCCCTTACCCTAACATGCCTTAATATACCCTTGAGCCTCCCTTTGACCGACGTTGACCATGTAGTCAAAGCTGGCGCCTAACAACCGTCACAAGGAGATCCAAGCTCAGGATAGTTTGACACGAGGAGCGAGGCAATAGAGAAAATGCTGCTCAGTAATTTTCTTTTACTTTGGCGGCGAGACAGCCGCAAGCCTTGGGCTTGCAGCACCAGCCGTCACTTGGAGTAGCTGCAACATAAGAGACTCTTCTCCGTTCTCGGCATAGCCAAGCATCAAGACGTTCCATGAAACAACGTCTTGCGAAACCACCCTGTCAAATATCCACACTTTGTGTACATGTCCATGAGCGTGTTGGTTGTGTAGCTCAGCGAAGCTGCTCTTGGAGAGGATTCTCAAGTGGATATCAAAACGGGGAGTTGAGCTTGACGACCTTCCCGCAGATCTTCTTGATGGCTAGAGCAATTCTACGACACCACGTCGCGATTCTTCATCCCATGGCGTTGAAGATGGATCGCATCATCCAGACTGCTGCATCCATAGCCGCTACGAATGCCTCTTGGTGGATTTGCTCCAGATCTCTGGCACTGCCGCATTCCTTGATCCATGCGATTTGTGCACCTGATCTGAGAATATCGCGGCCGCAGCACTGATCCTCTCCCAAAGCATTTCATTTTTACTAAAAGTCAGATGCATGATATAATAATATAAAAAAATTAAAATAAAACTACACTTTTATTAAAAAAAATTTAAAACTTCGTCAGCTAGGTTTTTTATGATCACAAGTATTTTCAGAATAAAAAAAATTATAGAATTTTTTTAACAAAAAGTAGATTTCATGAATAATTGTTTTTAAAATTCTAATCACTTTTTACCACTTTTGTATTATTCACCCATTTTTTCCTCTAAAACAATTAAATATAAAATTAATTAATATTATTTTCATTTTAACATTTTTTATGTGTATAAGAGTTTTTTGTCTTATGTTTTAAGCAATAAATATTAAAATAAGATGAATCAAAATATAACTTTGTTTATTTGAAAAGCTCTACCATGTTTATATGAATGTAAATGAAAATTAATATACTTTGTTCATTTTAAATTTCATGATTTATGAGTGATAAATTCTTTTAAAGGTTTTATAAAATTTATAAATTGTAACAATTTTTTCAGTTTTATTAATATTTAAAACTTTATTTTAACTTACCATATTACTAATAGGTGATACCAAATTACTAAAGTATAAGTTTTTGAAAAATATTTAAATTATCCAAGAGCAAACTAACAAAGATAAATTTAAAATTAAACATTTATATGATTTAACAATTTTAAAAATTCCACAAATGACACTAATGGCTACATTAAAACTAAAAATAAACAACACTACAGAACCTTTCAAAAATGGAAAGAAAAAATTTATTAAAAACCAAAACAAAAAAAACTTTTATATGTTAATGGATAATTGAATTCCCACTCGAATCTAAAAACCTATTAAATGAATAAACTCAAACAAATATATAATTACTAACATTCACAAATATAACTCTCACTTCTTTGTGAATAAGATATGAAGGTATATATGGTTTTACCTTAATTCACAAACTTGTTTGAGTTTAAAAAATTAATGTTAAATTAAATAATAGAATAAGTTAATTAAATACCTTATAATAAACTCTTGACCTTATTATCAAATCTAAATGTATTTAAAATTTATTCAAATTTGCTATGAACCTTATATTACTTATATGGTTTAAAAGATTTAATTGTTATTAATTTTAGAACTTTAACACCTTTGTTATTGCCATTTGGGCATTATTTCCTTATGTAAAAAATTTAAATTGTTATCATGAAAAATTTAAAACATTCAATATTTTAATGATTTACTTTCAGGTTGAGTAATTATGTTTAATAACTTTTTTTAAATCTTTACAAACTTTTATTTTTAGTTATTAAGTAACACTTAAAATTAAAAGCCATTTATATCTACTTGTGTTATAAAGGGGTTTTTAACTGCTGATAAAAGACTTCCCCTATTTCCTCTGTTTGGTGCTATTGCCCTATCATTTAATGCTATAGCAGTGAAAACTAATGTAATAAGTCAAATAAAATTTGAAATTGTTATGAAACCTAAAAAGTTATCATGGTCATTAAGTTTAAGTAAATCCTTTAAGGAAATTTATCACTCCCATAATGTTTGTTCTGAAATTATAAATTTAAAGTTAATAAAGTTTACCACTTTCTTAATTACATTCATATAAATGTTATATAGCTTTACAAACAATTTTTATATTATGGTTCATTCATTCTTTTTTATGTCTATTTCTTGAACAAAATTAAATATCTCAAACAGAAAATGAGTAGCCCTAAATAAAAAATATATTAAAAACAAAATAAAGTTAATAAAATCTATAAATATATTATACTTTTAGCCCTTTTACCTTTATAATTAAAATTATTATTGTTCTAGTAAAGGAAAAAGGTTAACACACATCTGAATAAATAATTTTAACTAAAATCATTATAGTAAAAAAATAAATTCAATGTGAAATAATTTGTGCTAAGACCAATGAAAGTACATATTTGATTAACTTTCTGTCCTTTAATGATTTGTTAATATAAAGTGATAAAATGCCAATAAAAAATGTGCTCATAAGCCACAATGATTTAATAATTTACAAAAACTTTGAAAATTATTAAATGAACATATTTAATCTAAATTAAATCCATACAAAATTTAATATTTTGATTTTTAATAATAATTTACTTTTTATAAATAATGCTCACCAACTTGTAGAAATTAATAAAAAACCCTATAACAAGTTTGGATGAAATTCTAGATGCATTTGGATTTTATATAAAAATCATGAGTTTGTTGTGAAATATATAACTGACTTGCACTATTATTTAATCTAATATTATTTTTTTTAGCTTAAGGATACAAAACATCTATCTTACATTGTTTTGCTTTAACATCTGTTTTTTTCATCTTGAGGATCAATGCTACTAGAGATGTATTATTTTGTTTTCATACTATGTAATCAGGAGCTAATGTAGTCTTCATCCTAAGTACAAAAAGAAAAAAAAAGACACGCACACACACACACACACAAGACACTCAATAAGTCTCAAGAGAGAAAAAATATAAAGACACAAATCAAACTGTAACACAAAACATGATATCATATGTAGTACTATACATAATATCATATAGTACAATGGTGACTGTTCATCCTGCTCTAGGCAGATTCATTACTTTGCATGCAAGTTGGAACCTCGGAAGTTCTCCATGTTGTGTGCATGATACATTCTAAGACAAATGTTTTCAATGTCGACTGCTACTTGCTCATTCGGGTTCACGCAAGGCCAAAGTCTACCAATTCAAAGCCAATTCAAATAGAATTTGTAGTAGCAATTCAAAGCTACTGGATGCTCTCTTCAAATTACGATTTATAAGTGGCATGGATTGATCTTTTGCCTTTGATGTATATATTTACTCTCCTTTGGAGTGTGTATAATATGAGGACCAGAAAGTCTCGAAATCTATAAACATGGCGTTGGGAAAGTAATTCCAGGGAGAAGTTACATTAGATGATGAGAGCTACTGGTGCTTTTAAGAGTGATTCCATTTGAATGTACTAGATTAACCGCAACTTTGGGGGACGGAGCACGACAAACAATCGCCGAGAGATTGCCAGGAGCAGGACTATTATCCTCTCGTTTTGGAGAGATTCGTAGTGCGTTTGTTCTATTACTTTCAAGCTTTCTCTATGGAGTTCATCATTTCTGGAAACAAGACTTGCAGACGGCTCACGCGGCTGTCCAGGATCGTTAAAACGACCTGCGATTGATTTGTACCTCTATGGAAGAGAGAATGTAACCATGTAAATTTAATCCTGTCCCCTACACCTGTTTGACGTTCCTATCCTCTACCTTCGTTACTTGACCACTTCTGCTTCGAAAAGAGGCCCTTGCAGATGAATCCACATTCCCATGTTGCCCTCCGCCATACAGGAACTATATGGAAAATAAGTCCTTCGCATTGTTGGCCAGCTTGGACAGCATGGTTTCCAAGTTCCAGCACCACCAGCTCCTGGGATAAGCTATGTTCCAGCCCCACCATTTAGCAGCCTGTATCAAGAAAAGACATAAAACGCTGAGAGATTGACAACGAAGAAACAAGGAAATCGAGAAACAATACCTTTTCATCTCGGCCACCCAGCTTGAGAGCACAAGCTTACGGCATTGAGAGATGAGCTTCTTCCAAACACACCAGCCAGTCGAGATAGCGGCTGTCCGAGCCCCGTAAGATAGAAGTCGTTGCTCAAGCACGTTCGTCTCCTTGGTGTGGAGCTTCTTGGGATCTAGCTTCACCTTTTCTCCAGTCACGTTGAGCATCTCGCGCTTGGTTTCCAGCTCCTCCTCCTCCTTCGCGCATCAGGCATTTGAGTTCCAGTTCCTTCAGATCATTCGCTTTGCGTTGCTCGGCGACCGAAGTGTTGAGTCGCTCGACCACTTGAGCTGCATTGAAGTCCTGGAAGCAAAACACGAAAAGAGATTAGCAAGAATAACAGTGAAGCTCAAACTAAGATTGCTAGAAACTCGGGGCTAAGGTTGCTGAAAACCCGGAGATGCTAATGCAGAAAAGTTTGGAGATAGAATGGAAGCAGAAAAACTAAAAAATAAAAGCAACGTAAGATGGAAGCAACTTAGAGACGGAGATGGAAAAACTCAAAGATGAAAGGTTGGCTAGAAATAGCCAAGGAACAAACTCCAAGGAGTGCGAAGAAGCTCTTAAAAATTGATTCACGATTCACGATCGATGCTACTGTGATAACATTTGTAACTGTGTGTGTAGCTTGGAACTCTCCCACTTCTCGCAAGATAGTCCAGTTCTTTCGACGTTAAATTCTGGCTCACAAACCGAGTAAGATTTAGAAAACTGCGAGAAAACTTACCAAGAGCCGAAGGATCGAGAGACGTGGCGAAGGAAAACGCTGGTGGATAACGGAACTACGAAACTTGTCCTCGCAGTTCGCGGTGCTGGTCACCTCCTCGATCATCTGGAACGAGCTGTATCAGCTGCTGCTGCTGCTGGCCGCCGTGATCTTGTTCAGGAGGAGGAGGAGGAGCAATGATCTCTGTGTCCACAGCAAACTCCACCCATTTCTTGGACTTGACGAACATGATCGCCGGGTACAAGACGATCCCCACGGCAGCCACGCCGCAGCTCACAAAGATCGTCCGCATGGAAGCCAGGCACATCACCAGCACCAGGAACGCCGAGGGTGGCAGGCAAAACATCACCACCCCGAGCGTCCCGAGCTGGAGCTTGAACGGCCTGTGGAGATCCGGGCGCTTCACTCGCAGCCAGATGAAAGCCGCGAACTCGAGCAGCATCCCCACGCAGTAGAGAAAGTTGAGCAGCTCCACGATCTCCTGGAAAGTCATCCACGACAGCAGCACCACCCCGGTGGCCGAGCACAAAATCCCCAGGACTGGAGTGCCGTGCTTGGATCGCCTCGCAAAGATCCTAGGGAGCATCCCAATCTCCGCCATGCCCAGGAGCTGGAAAGAGTCGCTGCTCATCTCGGCCTCGAAGAGACCCATGTTGGACAGCGCCGCCGCGGAGTTGATCCACCACTTGAGCCACTGCCCTCCAATCTCCCGGCCGATGTCCGCGAAGTAGCCATCCTCCCAGTCCTCGCGGTGGAGATCCAGCACTCCAGTGCCCGCCAGGAGTGGAATGATATACGAGATCACCACCAAGAGCACTGCCGCGAAGAGAGCTCGAGGAAACGTCTCGCTGGGTCGCTCGATCTCGCCGGCTAGAGTGCTGGCCTTGTCCCAGAAGTTTAGATTCCAGAAGAGGCTGTTGAGGTACCCGCGCCACTGTGTCTCACGGATGCTCACGACGATCCATCGCCGCGGTTTGATCCGCGGAAGAGCTAGAATCCCCATGATCGCGAATGGCAGCAGCGAGAAGAATGCCAAGAGGATGGCCGCCAAGCCGACGATGGTGAGCCCCCTGTAATTCACGAATGTGAGCAGCGCCGTGAGGATCGCGAGCGTGGGGTACCTCGCGGCGGCGGTGGCGAAGACTGGCACCGATCGCTTGATGTAGTCGAGGAAGAGGACCGGGTAGAGCGCATTGTCGATGACGCCGCTCAGCCACTTCCAGAATCCCTCCTGGAATCCCCAGAAGGGGCCAAAGGCGGCCGAGATCCAGAGGACGTAGCCGCCATTGGCTGGAAACGCTGTAGCGAGCTCCGCCGTGATGAGGGCCTCGGGGACGCTCCACAGGAAGGGGAAGATGATGAACCCTAGAATCGCCAGCAGTGGCCCGGCCGCCCTCACGGAATCCTCCACCCCGAACGGCCCGCCGGAGACCTCGTAGAAGATGAGCGCGACGAGAGGGAAGAATGAGAGCTTAGATCGCTGCTGATGCTCGCTTGCCTGGAATCGATTGATCGACGATTCATCCATCCAAGATTTCCTGTTCCAACCTGTGCTGGGACGATCTACATCGGTGGAGATGCTCTGCGAGGCCGCGATCACGGCGGCGGCGCCACTGCCGCCACGGCTCTCGAGCGTGGCGCCTCTTCATCCCAAAACCCTGACCTAAAAGAATATTCACTTTGTTTGAAAAGATTCGCGCGGGAAATTGGTATGATTCCTTCCATGTGACGGGCATGATTCCGCGGTATCTTTTGTTTTCCTCTTGGGGCTCGGGTTCGATCCATCATGGGCTTTTTTCTTCTTTAATGAAATTGGCACCGTTGGATTCACCCGTCATCGCGACTGGACGGGCAGCCGTACACGTACCAAGCGTCGTTCGTACTCGTCGCGCGTTTAAGCATTTTGGTTTTAAACCCTAACTCTTCGTCCTCGTTTCCCCTCTTCCAGTGTGGAGAAGAAAGAGAGGAGCGATCGATCGATCCCAATGCAATGGCGCCTTCCCTTGCACGCTCCTCGGCGACGCTCGCGCTGCTGCTGCTGCTGCTGCTTCTAGCGATCGGCATTGAATCAACATCGCGCGGGGGAGTCAAGAATCCGGTAAGAAAATCCGGAAATCCTCTTCTTTTCTCTCGATCCCTCCCCTCCTCATCGATCGCTCACGAAATATCTCGATCCTGGCAGATTATCACCAGCGACAACAGAAGATTTCTACTCCGGCGCTCCGCGGGATTCTCGACGTCCTTCCACTTGAGCTGCCCGGGCGATGATTGCCGCCAAGCTCCGGGGCACGATGCCTTCGCGGCTTCCGACCGCCTGGTGCCTTCCGGCCCGGATCCTCTGCATCATCGGATCAGAGTCCACAATTGAGGCGCACAGAGGTTCTTCGTTTCCTGCGATCTCATCTTTCCTCTAGAGTAGTATCGTAGTGGCGGCGCGGCATTGCTACTGCTGGAGAAGCCACAAAGCTCTTTTTGCTGCGACAAGTATCGGTTTTGGACAGTTTCTTGAGATGCTGCTCTGGGTGTGAAGGTGGGAATTCGGTGCTCGTCGCGGACAGGGAGAGGGAGAGGGAGAGAGTGAGAAGTTAATTGCGGCTGTCGCGCAGGCAGCCACCTCTCTTCCTTTTGGAGCTGCTGCTCATCAATGGCACCGAATTTCCCCAAAGCAAGCTCCTTTCTTCCTGGCTAACTTTTCCTTTTGCTTTGTTTCTCTCTTTTCTTGGCAGAGCCGCATTACAGAGTTCTAGGCAACGTGAATGCTGTCTGATCCAGGTACTCTGACAATGTTCTTCTCCTTGACATGATTCTTCCACTGTTTTGTCAGACCCCAGAGCGTGATCCCAGCTGATCAAAATATGTTCTTCGACTGGTCCAAAGCCAGAGCAACTTGGTTCTTTCAGGTACTGTGAATCGATTCACTTAGACGCAGGTGTCTACCTAGAGCAGAGAGTTCCTTTGCTTTGGTCTATAGGTGCGTTTGTTTCTTTCCATTTGTTCCTTGTGCGCTCGTCAGTATAGACTACCAGCTAGTAACCATCCATCCAGTGCCTCTGCTGATAGAAAAAGGAAGAAAAATTTGTCTATCCTCTCCTTTTCCAGTGATAGTGTCGGGACAATGAGAGTGTGAAGGGAATGTGTCTTTAGCTGTTTTATTCGTTGTCTGTTGGAATCCACATGTGACAAACCATGGGCGATAGAAAATCTATTTCCTTGATATTTGGCTAACAAACTCTCATTGTTACTCGCAGGCCTGGCCAGCCATATCCATGGATTAAGCTTTGCAGATCGAGATGGAGCCAGGGAAGAAAATATCGAGAAGGGCCGTGTCCTTGCTAAAGGTTCCAATCTAAACCACGCTCCGGGAAGATCCAGGTACTAAACGTGGGTATCTTATCTTATATTCTCTCGCAGAGGTTCTTTCTTGTTAGCGGCACGGAGCCAAAAGTTTCTCTCCGTCCGTACGCCAAGGACACGCCTATTGAAGGCAACCACATGGGCTATAAAAATGCGATAGGTACTACCATTGATGGAGATGATCAGAAGCGCTTCTTCTCTTCTCTTCTCCGAGCATCTTGTATTTATGAATGGAACGCGAATATGCGTTTCCACCATTTAAAACTTGCCTGACCGTGCGTTGGTTCCCATGAGAAAATCTTTTTCAAAATAGAAATAGAATTTTAGAAATGATGGATCATGTGAAATTTCACACAACATTAGCATTAGCGGGGATTATAGGACGGGCGAGATGCGGATTTTCGTGAAGGTTGGGGTAATGGTTGACAAGTGGAATTTCAAACATGGGATGGGAGAGGCATCACAAGATCATCAAAACGGTTTACTATAATCCGTCAGTCTCATGCTTCTTGGTGGGCACCGCAAAACCCAGCTAACGAATGAATGAATGAAATGCAAACACCTCTCCACTTTAGAGATTCATGAAACTTATCTTCCAGCTTTCCAATCAAGCTAAGCCATTGGTGAAATCAAATATCTCTTGGCCTGCTAAGAATGGTACTTGGTGCTTTTCAGCCCAGAATCTGGCATCCTGAGGTGGAAGGGCTCCAAAGTCATCACCCTCATTACACAGCATCACACAGCCAACCTAGAAGGATCAGTTAGCATCTAGAAATTACAGGAATATCAATCAGAGGAAAAAGAATCATACAAAGCTAACAGAATTAAAACGGTCAAAGAAAAAAGGAAAAAGGAAAGAAAAAGAGAAAAGCTTGAGAGAAAACATGCAAGTTAGCATCTTAATATCATAGAAAGCACAGGAATATCAATCAGAGCAAAAAGAATCATACAAAGCTAACAGATGATTACAACAGTCAGGAAAAATAATAGAGAGAAAAAGCTTACCATGAGAGGAGAGATCCCTGCTGCTTTTGCACTCCACACAGAGAAAAATATGGCCTGGAGCATGAAATTCTCTCCCAAATGCCTCTTGGGCACTTGTAAGAGGCTTGACAATACCACCATTGCCATTGGAGGCACAGCTGTGCTCGCGCCACAGGCCAGCCAGGCGGCGACACGTGTAGCTCCTCTCCACGTCGGACGCCCCAGTCTTGAGGCTCCTGTGGTCCAAAGAGATTCCAACCGAGCATGAGCCCTGGCACATTGCCGTACCTTTGGCACTGCACTGCAGCACGGGGTGGGAATGGGCCATGGCCAGCACCTGACCCATGTACGGCAACCCGAACGTCGTGGCCACCTCGCTGCCGATGGCGATGTAGAGCTCGCCCCCGGCCTGCGTACGGAGCGTACGGAGCGCGCCCGGCGAGGCTCCGAGTCGAGAATGGCGACGCATTTGCCACTGGCCAGAGCTTCCAGTGCCTGGCGGATGATCGAGGACGGTGGCATTGCTCGCGTGATGCTGGGAGAGAACTTTAAAACCAAAGGAATGGAATCACTTACAAACTTTTCGAAGAAACCAATGTAGAAGCTCGAGAAGCTAAAAAACGGGAGAGAAGAAGAGACCTGAGAAAAGGAGCAAGCGTTAGATATTTTGAAGAAACCACGAAACGATTATAAAGGGGAAGAGAGCCATACCTTGTTTGTCTTTGTCTCGCAGGCGCTGGTTGAAACAAGACAAAGAATTATCTGCAAGCGCACGAATCTTAAAGGCCCAGAGCGCTCGAGCTGCTGCGAGTGGTCTTTCGCTGACACCGATAATAATGGAGTGTATCATAAGTAGTCGTCGGCCTCGGAGAAATACGGTTGGAACATTTCCTCCTCCCAACAGTGGTCTGCTATAACTTTGTAAACTTCCATGAGGAGCTTCGGAAATCTAGTCCGGAAGTAGCTCTCGTAGCCTTGAGGAATGCTTCCTAGTATTTGCTGAAAAGAAACCAAAAAGAACTCAGCACTTCGGTAGAAGAAGAGAAGTAAACCTTGGGAGAAAAGAGTTACCTGTACATCGGCAGGAAGCTCCCTGTAATGGTTCGCCTTGTTACGAATGACCCTGAGTAAATCCCGCACGGCCTGATAGTTATATTGCCTGTAGCGGCCGAGGTTGTTGATGAGTAAAGGGTCCAGCTTCTCATCCCATGCGCCGCCCAACGCAGTCGGAGCCACGGCCTCCAGCGCAGTCAGTACCGCCGAGCTGGCTTCTCTATCCTCGCGTTCGACACGATCGCTAGCAGTGATGAGAAACTGCAAGCGCTGTTGCGGGGGCCAGAAAAATGGATGAAGCTTTACTTGCATAGAAGTTGGTCTGTGTAAAACAGAAAGGATTAAGATCAGAAATATATCCAAAGATTGTGCTGTACCTGTCTTTGGGATCCATGGCAAGCAAACTTGAAATGATGTCGATAGCTTCTGGATAGTGATCTACAGCAAAGAGATCCATTTTACCAGACACAATGTTCATGTCACGCTCCAGTCGGCCTCCAAATGGATGCTGTCCGCCAGTGATGCAGAAGTAAAGTAGGCAACCAACGCTGAACATATCCACAGCTCGAGTTTGCCGCTCGCCCTGGATTTGTTCGGGTGCTTGCCAGCCGGAACTGCCCATACCTGTTTAAACGTACGTAAAATCTTTCTCTTTCTTTTGTTTTTGGCAAATAGAATCGTACCAGTAGTAAGCTTGTCAATGCCTGACGCTCCATCATTCAACCGCTTACTGATTCCCATATCGGATATTTTTGCGCTCAGAAAAGTGCCACTCCGAAGAATCAAGACGTTTTGAGGCTTCAAGTCTCGATGAACATAGCCGAGCTTGTGAAGATGAACGAGTCCTTCCAAAACATCTCTGTAATGAAAAGCGAACAAGAAAATAGTACGTGAGCCAGCAACAAGAAAACTACCTCATCAGTCTCATGAGCAACGGGCTTGGAAGGCAGGACCTATCCCACAAGGTGAGCTTTTGCTGCAAAATTTCCTGGAGTTCTTTCTCCTCGAACTCGTTTACTTCAGTTCGATTGTCTGCGCCAGCAGCGTGCACGAGAATAAATGTTTCCAGGTTAAAGCTGCATCTCTCCAGAGCTATATAGACGAAGTCGTTGTCCTGCTCCATTGAGTAGTACCGCACCACATTTGGATGAGTATCCAGCTCGATGAGAGCAGCTATTTCCTTCGAGGCTTTGTGGTAAAAGCCGCTAAGTATCGACTTCACAGCTACCTGCCTCTGATCCAGCTTGCCTTCGAGAATCCTGGTGCCATGGCTTCCGTAACCGATGACTATCTTAGAGATCGTCAAGCTCCCAATTCTTCCATCTGCATCCTGCTTTTTCGGTTGATCCACTTTCGCATCATCCACCTGTTTACTAACGTTTTCTTGAGAGGCTCGATCACCCTTCGGACCTCTGCGTTTCTTCCGCTTTTGCTGCTGCTCCTTTTCCTTCTTCTGCTTTTCTTTCTGTCCAAAGTGTAGCACTCCTTTCAGCACCAGAGTTACCACAGCCAGACATGCAAGCAGTGCACCGAAAAGCCACCCAACTGGAAAGCTTCCCCTGCCGCTGTTGGTGCTGTTTCTGGGATTGGATCCGCTAGGAAGTGCCAGAATCGCATTTGAAGGAGCCGAGACTGGAGGTAAGGTGTGGTTCTTGACAAGGTAGTCGAGGTAATACGGTGGCTCCACGATAATCGGTGTGAATTTCGTGCCTTGAAACTTGCGCTTGGATGGCTTTCCATCAGAGACAAGCAAAGTCAAGCTGG